>NC_088605.1:28787683-29082683 GCF_036013475.1 Columba livia
GCTTCATACACTGGAGGTGAAAGAAGTTAACACATTTAGCCTGTTTAATTTTAAAACAAATTTGTACAGTTTGTCTCAACCTATGTAAATATGGATATAAGTACAGGCCTTTCCAGTTGCAGATAGCCTGTGCTGTGTTACTGCTGAGATTATTTCCAGGAGGACAACATGCTATAAACTCTATTGTATTAGATTTAGTCATTTATTTACTTCAGCTCAAAGATTTCAGCATATATTGCAATCATTGGCAGCAGACGCTGTGCAAGCTAAGTTAGAAGATTAGTCAAGTCAAATTAGGGAAAACTGCAATAATCAAATATTAGGTGATAATATTGTAATGGATGACATCTGCTTTAGGTTGAAAACATCATTATGTCTGGCAAACACACTGCCCATGCAGTCTCCTCCGAAGTCCCATGAAACCAGAGCAGACAGGGCAAGGGGCAGATCAGCTCTTTTCCTGCCACTCAGCCCTCTGTGCCAGCCCCTGGTCCCAGCCAGCCAGCAGCCAGCTTGCCATAAAGAAAATAAAAGACCAATATCCAGTGTGAGCTACATTCCTGTCTGCAAGAATCCGGCATGTGGCTGAGATGGGCTGTCTCATTCAAGCACACAGGGAATTAATTTCCAGTGCTGTCGAGTATTTCTGTGATTGACCCCATAACAACAAAACACACCCTCATCTCTGCCCCCAATGGATGGACAGTAGGATGACAACCCGGAGGTGGAGAGTGTGTGACCCTGACTGACACTCTGCTTTGATGGAGGAGCAGAGAGAACAGGAAGCTGGGGAAGGAGCATCAAGAGCTGCGGGTCATGACGTGGGGCAGTGGGGCCAGACCAGCAAGGAGGAGATTTAGTCCCTCCTGGGATAAAGCCATCACCTCTCTGCAATAACAGCAGGCCACTTCCACATCTCGCATGAGCATTTGGTTCGGTGTTCTCAAGTGGGATTGTGCCAAATATATACCTTGGCTTGTAGAGTAGGAACAAACTCCAGGGGAGAAAAATCAGGTTTAGAAATGAGTCCCGAATTTTTGTGCCAGTTTTTGTGTCAATTCCCTCTTCTTGTTTCCTTCTGATGGAAAATCAGCAATCTGAATTGGATCACAAAACTTAAAAGGAAAGATTGCCAAGCACTTGTATTATGGACTCTCTGGGGACTACTGAGTGCCATTGATGTTCTTGGAAATCAGACTATGGACTCTACAGTCATTAATCATGGACGTTAAACTAGCAATTCACTACAGTGTGACAGCTTAAATAGGATATTGATTTCCAAAGTTGACCTACTTGGTGCAATGTACTGATGGCAAGGATCTTACACAGTCTGTATTACTTTGGGAAGTCATGTTTCATTTATCATAAAAATTTACTGTATCTTCTGTATTCTGTACCTTTACATTTTCTAGAAAACTCCTGAGAAGGAGAACAGGAGCATAATAAGGAAACCAAACCCACGGTATTAAAATAATCTCTTGTCCTCAATCAATGAACCAATAACACTACGAGACTTAAAACTACTGTTTTTTGAAATTGACAGCTCTCATGGGCTGAGAGAGCACATAATTAAATATGGCCCTACTGCAAAAAAAACCTCAGCAACTTATGCCATACCAACAGCTAATATCATCCCACCAAAATGCTCACGTGGCATCTATCAGGAAGGGCTCCAATGGGGAAAGCCTGCAGATCCAGCTGTACAGCCTCAAGTGAAACTCAGGGTCCTTCCACTTCCTCCAAAAAAAAAAAAAGCTGTGAACACATGAGCTGTACATACATAAGCAAAACAAACATTCAAGTGGCCAAAACACTCTGGCTGTTGGGAGAGGATAAAATTACAGATAGGCAGGCTCTATATGTTTTCCCTTGGGAGAAATTTTTGAAGTTAAAAGATTAATCTGGGCTCTCAGCACATTCATTAGTTAAATTGCAAAGCAAGCTTGTTACATAACTGACCCCAGAACAGTTATAGTCATCTTGTCAAGGTTCACGGTATGGGTGGATTGCTGACCAAAGTAAAGCAAATGCTTTCTCCAGGACGGAAGCTCTCTGATCTGCTAGAAATGTCAGCCTGTGCCCTACCTCCGTTTTTTGATTACCTGTGCCTTTTCAGAAGAATATACTTGCATAGCACCACTCAGAGGTCTCTCCAGCATGGAGGGAGAGACTAAGGAAAGCTGGGTTCACTCTGAAGAAGGGGGCAAACTGAGGCACAGAAATTAAGTGACTTGCTCCTAATTACCAAGGAAGTCTCTGGCATAAAAAGCATCTCACTAATTCTCCCATACTTTGTCAAACACACTGAAGGGGATCATTTAAGATGGAGTAAAATGTCTGTATTAAAAGCATGTACAAATGCATAGCATGCACAGTCCCTCCTTGAACTAACTTCCACAGCTAGATTTGTATCCTGGGAGCAGTCCATAGAGTTCAAGGTTAGAAGAAAGAAGGAGGTCATCTTTCCCAACTCCTTGCATGTCAGAGGCTGCCACATCCCCTACTCTGTGCCCTTGGGTTTAGCCATATCAGGAGTCTTTCTAGGAAAGCCTCCTGTCTTGGTGGGGAACTCACTAGCCTCTTTCGTAGTTTGCTCTGGGAATTAATCATTCACACTTGTAAAAACACATGGCTAATTTATTGCTAATTTGATGACATTGCTTCAGGTTACCATCATCAGTCTATGCTATGCATTTCCTAGCTGGCTGAAAGAGCCCTTCCCAAGCTGGTAGCTGCATCTTGTACCACTACCTGTTAGACTTGCACTAACATCCCAGTCTATTTTTCATGTGGACCAAAAAGATTGTGCTCAACTAGCATGTATATTACCTAGTCCTTAGGTAAGATTTTTGCTGTTTCCTGCTTTCTCCTCCAACTTTTAAATAATCTTTTAAAGTGCTGACTGTGATGTGATTGACATTTCTCCACATGAGTCTCCCTGTATGCATACATACAACAAATACTACTACGCTACACAGACAAAATCAGGTCCTTGCTCTGACTTGACTCCCTTCTGCATGTGTACTCAAGGATCACACTAGATATTTTGACCTGCTGTTGGGATAGGACCACGTTCTGAGATTGTCCTTAAAGATCTCCGAAGTCTTTCCACAGTCTCTATTCTTTTTCCTAAGCTGTCTTCTCCATTTCTGTAGATTCACTACATGTTTCCTGATTCCAGGTTTATAATTTTGCATTTGGCTTTTTTAGAGTACTCTGTGTTTGTCTGAACCCCACTTTACGCAATTCAGACTCCATTTTCTGTAGCACCATGTGTGATCGGTGAGTGATCCAATATCTTTTCTGTAAGACCAAGAAATGAACATAGCAGATGTGTGCTGAGTTCTGATCTGGCACTGGAATTTTGCCAGAAATAACCTTTTTTGTGTGATTCTTCATCAACTGCTTTGATACATCAGTTCTTAGCCACCTGACATGTGCTTACACAAGAATGTAAAATGCTTCATTTTTGACCAAAATATGTCAGGATATCAAGCTGAACACCTTTAAGGGTCTGTAATACCTGTATAGTTACTTTATTAACCAACAGGTAATCTTACATAAAAAAAATAAACCAGGCTTACCTAACAAGACTCATGTTAAACGCAAACATAATTGGCTGTCATTAATAATATTTCTGTTCTTTATTACTCGAATTCCCGTATCAGAGTCTCTATCATTTTACTGGAAGTCAGGTCAGACTAGCTGCCCCGTTGTTCTCAGAATTATCCCATCTGTGCTGTTAGGACATTGTCAAAAAAATGAGCATGCTTTCAGTCTTGGCAAATTTCTCCAACATCCTCAAATTTATTAAAAGTTGACATCAGTGGGCCAGACAATTTCTCAGATTTTTTTTTTAAGGATACACAGATGCAGGTTATGCAGGTTCTTAAGCTTTTCCTGAAGTAGGAGTTGTCTAACATTCTCTTAATTACGAATGGGCTAGAAAAGAACTCATCCTCCTCACTTGATATACGCACATCATCTTGTTTATTTCCAAACATAAACCAGAAATATTTTCAGAACATTTCAGCCATCTATATATTTCTTATTAACAATTCTAGTGCCTTCAGTCCTTGCTGGGCCTACACCATCGCTACATTTTTTCTTATGTAAATTAAAAACTCCTTCAGAACACCATTTTCTTGCCAAGAGCAGATTTTGCTTTAGCCTTTGCTAGTAATTTCCATACTTCATAACACATAAATAACAACAGATGTCTAGCTCCCCTTTTCTAACCCCTTTTTCCAGCACACAACCACACACTTTATTTAAATATATGTAAGTTCTGTATGTATTCATGTCCACATATGTCTATAGATATATATACATACATAGACCCATATACAGATATGTGTAGGCGAATATATACCTGTTTAAATGCGTGTGTACTCCTATGTAAGCACATTTCTACTTTCTGTCTTCTTTTGCCACACATGTTCTCTTAACAATGTTTTGCCCAGTTAGCAAACTTTTATTGAAAAACTTGCAGTTTTCATTCATACCTTTCTCTTCCCAGTCACTTTTGTTAAGGACTGTCCTTGGCTTTGGGAAATTTGCCTTTTCAAAACAGCATATCACTGTTTGGGACTGTTTTTTCTTCAACTATATTGAATGTAATCAGATCATGATTACCTCTTCCTCAGGCAACGTGATTCCCCATCTAGCAGATTAATCCATTTTTATCTATTATCAGGCCACTCAGAAACCAAATTCTTCCATGCCACAATTTACACTGTTTGTTTCATAGAACTATCATCCAGTATTTAACACTACCCTAGTGATGTTTCACAGGTAGCTAAATGAAATCTTCAGCAAGTCTCCAAAATAGAGTTCTCCATAATTACATGGTTCTCTTCCCACATGCAGTAGTAGCTCATCCTGTCTTCAGATTTAGTTCAGTGACTTATAATACCACCTCTGCTCACGCATGCTTGCTCCTGGGCTTTGGTAATCAGCATCTCACACTGTATTTCTTAAAATCCTGCACTTCTCAGTTCTAAGTTATGCGTATATGTGCCACTGGGTCATACACAAAGTCATTCCTCTCTCACAATTTCTTTTATCTCCCTTAGCCTGCTTAAACAGCTTATACAATATTCTGACATACAGGTCCCTCTAGCACTGAAACCTGATGAGACAATTAAATTGAATTTATCTTGATTATTGAGAAATTCCAGTTCCTCTTATTACCCAGGCTCCCAGCTTCAGCATATAAGCGTTTCCACATGCATTTCTACCACGCTGATTTAATTTGTTCCTGACACAGTGAATTTGAACCACATTTACTTTCTTAATCCCCTTCAGTGTGATGTTACTTTAAATACAGTTGTGGCAGTTCCTAATCATCACGACTTTTTATCCCCTGCCACACCTATTCAGTCTCTCGCTCATTTAGTACTGCATATATTACGAGCCAGTACATGGTTTTGCTCCATGATATGTCGTCAGTCCAAAACCAACAGAGACATTTTGTGCTGACCCCTTGGATGCTGACACAGGCTGGCTGGGATATTGTATCTGCAGTGCTATTTAAATAATGACATTCAGCATTGTTCTTTCTGTGTTGGAGAGTCCTGTTTTTGCAGGTGGTTTTGCAATATAATTCAGCAACAAGATTTTTAACGTCAGTGCAACTAGCCCACTTAGGTCACAGAGGCACAACTTATCAAGGAATCACAGTCTGCTGCAATACTTTCAAAACCTGGCAGTCACAGGACTCAGTGCTGGCCTGAGCTGGTCATGGAAACTCTCTGAAGAGACACAGATGAGGAAGAAATGCATTAATATCTGCACATGTCTGCCAGTCACCCACTCATAGCTGCTTTTTTTCACACAACACAAACTACAAAGCTCTGCAGAGCCTTGACAGGAACGGACAGGGGCTGTGCCAATACCCACAACCACCTCACACATGTCTGGTCACCACGCTGGTACCTGCCTTTCCATAAGAGATAAAACCCTTTCAGGAAGCAGGTTTCACTTAGCCCGCACCGACTGCACTGAATACTGGATTGTCTCTTAAAGTGTTTAAACCCTCTGCAATCTAGCTAAAGAAGACCAGGGCCTGTTTTAGGAGCAGTGCCCACCTTGCAAACATCCTTTCTTTGTTTTATTAAATGAGTTAAGTATCAGTCTAAGCACAAGTCCTTTTATGCAGCAGTGGCTTAAATTACTAATTCATTTATCCAAGGGAGAGTGCAATGCATAGAGTATAGATTACATCAGAAACAAAAGCTGTAAGAACACACAAACACATTTACATAGGGACAAATGAAGCCTATAGCATGTTGTACACAGAAAACCTCCTCAGCAATGCCCATTACAAACTGTGAGATGGTGATAAGCAAAAGTATTTAGCAAAGAGCTATAACCTAAAGCTAAAACGAGTAAGCGCTGCTTTTTCCTAAAGTTTTCTGCTTACAAAGCCAAAGTTCTAAAAACAGTGGAAAGAAGAGCAGTTGATTTAATGACCTTCCCCACACAGCACAAGTCCCGGCCTTTCATGGGCTTCTGCCATCGCTCTGTAACACAGAAAACACTTTCTAAGTTTCCAGCAGCTCATGTAACTGTGCTTGCATACCTGTCAGTCTCCCAGAACCCATGATGACTTTTGGATTCGAGAAACAATTTCAACCACTTCTGACAGATGAGTAGGGCTTTCAACAGCAATTAAACAAGTTTGTTAAGCAGGTGGAGATGAAAGACTTACAGCATTTTGATCCGGAGAATACTCTCACTGAATATGTCTTACTAAAACACAAAGCACCCATTCCTAGCATGGGAAAGAAGTCTAAAATGTCCAAACAGCTCCCTTGGAGCTCACAGTACTCATGAATCTACAGTAAAACAGGATACTTTAGAACTGATGATTGTGAATCTGTTTGTTTAACTATACTTGTTTACCACACTGGAAAATTCAGATCTTGCATGTTTTCAAAAACTATAACAAATGCATATATAACTATGATATATATATATATAATACATCCATATATATAAAATTTAACAAATATTTGAATTAAATTTGAGCAGTTTCTAATGGAAAGATGATGATGATGTTACTGATTTTGTCTGCAGTCCACAATGTGAATGCTTAAGTATAATTTCAAACTAGAGCTCCTTGAGAAAGCGTTTATTTTTATGCATTGTACTATGAAATGCCTTAGAAGTCGTAAGTCCATCAAAACTGATAAAAACAAATTAACAGTGTCTGGTTAGCTGACTTACAAATCTCATATTATTGGGTCAGTGTAGTAGTGCACTTCCCTTTCAGTGTATTATGGCCTGCAGCAAAACCACCACAAGCTCTTCAGCAAACTACAGAAGATAAGACTTATTTGACATTGGAAAACCTTTAACTCGGTTTTCAGTGCCTGGTGATGTCTTCAGTGAATGTTTTGTGTGCTTTCTCTAGTGTAATAATACCCAGATGATCTGTATTGAACATCTTTAACTGCTAAAAAGATAAAAATGAAAGCCTGACCCAGGCATATGATACAGAAGCTTTTTGAAAAGCACTTCCACCACAGCTCTGCTGCTTGAATCTCAGCTGATAACAGTGACATCAGAACATTTTGCTGATGTGGTTTTAGGCCTCTGTAGACCACATATGCTGAAACATTCCAGATCTGGGACAGTAAAGCCACCAAACTATTTCTGTGTATGATATGATGGCAGGTGGTGAACCTGAATCCTCACAGGTTCAATGTTTGACATACCAGTGCTTCATGCCACCAACCTTCCCTCTTGCTGCTTTGGTAGGGAACAGGTGCTAAGAGCTTACCCTATACAAGGTACTTACTCAGTGAATATGAATGGGGTTGCCATTATCTGTCAAAGGCTTCAGGCTGAAGCAGTTGTTCAGAGCATCCCTGACATGTATCCCTGCTGCAGACAGAACAAGTCTATATTCATGCCCCACAAACAAAATCACCATTTGATTCACACCATGTTCCCAAAGTTCTTTGGGAGATCTGTTCACTTTGTATGTGGGGAAATGGATCAGAAAATACTGACAATTTTCAAAACGCTTGCTCTGAATTTCAATGTCTCCTCCTTGTACTGGCTAACAGTGAACTACTGTTGGGACACACTAAGTCCCTCACACCACACGTAAAGTACATTGACTTACTGAGTGTGTGGAGACTGCAAACTCCCTTGCCTACCCCTCCCTTCCCAAAACACCAGCAATGGGCCATTATCTTTGATTTTGACATCTGAAGAGAGAATGCAAATGCCAGGAAGGAAGTTTTTAGAATCCGTAAAAAAATACTCTCTAAAAGGCCTTCCAAAGGGAATATTACAACAGGATACAGTAAAGAAAAACAGGAGAAGAATTTGAGGGGGAGAAGCTCACACTATAAATGAAAAATACTTCTGAGAACAAACAAAAACAAAACCACATCCAAACTTACTTCTGCTTAACAGAAAATAAATCATTAGTGAATTTTCTGCTTAAAATAGACTAAGCACATTAGTGGAATACTGAAATATGTCTAATTTATACCTTCCAGACTGTGCAGTGTAGTTCAAGGAAGATGAAAGTACAGTCAGAATTGATGTTGAGACCACTCCCACTAGACCACCAAGGCAGAAGGTGAAATACAGAGGTTACGGGCTGACTACTAGGACTCAAATTCTTTGAAAAATTTCTTTTATATCACTAGGGTATCTCCTCAAGACTCGGGAAAAATTTATCTCTACAGTTACTGAAATGAAGATTAGGAAACCCCAGTCTTTCTGATCATCTTGATAATAGCTGGTCACTATAAAATTGTCATCTCTAATTACATTTTGGAGACGGTGACTAGCTAAAGGCTATCTGTATTCTAAACTATAACAACATGTAATACAAAAGCGAACATTATCCTAATTGCAGTCCCTTTCCTCCCCCAGTTTCTTTTTCTAAACACCAGCAGGGTAGACTGTACTGTGCATGCCACACAGACAGTCTGCACATCAAAGAATTTGCAAGCTAAGCAGCTGAGATCAGATCAGCTCTGCACACGGAAATCCAGAACTACTCAGTGTTATGCAGATCTGCATTACATGGATGTGCATGACATGAAAGTCATGCTGGAAAGGCTGACTCTCGACAAAGATAGGGGATAGTGACTTGCTGAAGGTGGCTAAAAAGCTCTGAACAGTTTTCATGTACAGCTCATTTTCAAACAAACTTCTGAGTAGCTGAGATCTAGTCCTGGGGAAGAACAGGACAGAGCACAACAAAGCAGCAACACTGACTTGGCTTGTGGTTTCTCCTCAGTTATCAAGGCAGCAGGTTTTTGTCAGAATTCTTTCCAGGCCCAAAGTACTTTATAACAAACTAAGAACAGACCTTTGCTGGTCTACGTGAAGAAATGCAGATTTGTTACAAAGTAAGAATTGCTGGTTTAAGTGGAAATTTCAATGAAAGTTCATGGAGGAGTAAGTTAAACAGAAAGTATTAAGCTTATGGTTGAAGTGAGGATGCAGTCTGAAAGAAAAAATGTACAGCACCTTTTGCTGGTATTTTCATAAGCTGGTGGAATTGCATTGGTCTGTAGGTGTTGAGCAAACAGACCAGAGCTTGCACAGCTCTCATGGGACTTTGCGTGAGCGACAGTACAGTGCTCTGTAACCCAAACTTATCAAAACTATCCTGGAAAAAGAAGGTCTTCATGCCAGGGGGAGAGGGTACAGGGAAGAACGATCCTTTTAAGAGGAAATTTGTCTACCTGTCTGTTTAATTAACAAACTAGAAGATACTCAGCATGGTAACTTTAAATTCACCTTCTTCCTGATTATTAATTTATCAGTAACCCAGTTTCCTAGGGAAACAAAGTTGAGGCAATCACACTTTTGTCTGTGCCTGCCTGCTTCCCTCTGTATCTTCAGATACAGTGGTTATTTTCAGTATCTTAACTTT
This sequence comes from Columba livia, assembly GCF_036013475.1. Classification (NCBI taxonomy): domain Eukaryota; kingdom Metazoa; phylum Chordata; class Aves; order Columbiformes; family Columbidae; genus Columba; species Columba livia. The sequence goes on from NC_088605.1 coordinate 28,797,594, forward strand.
GACAAAGGGATGACGATCTCAAAGATTTTACATGCCTGTAAGTATAAAGAAAATTAGGCAAAGTGGTAGAGAAAAGAGACCCCAGTAAGCATTCACATGGAGAGGAAAGTCGAGGCATAAATACATCCCTTATTAGACAGTGAAGAATCAACAAAAGGCCTGAAATACTTGAATCCCTCATGGGAAACACTTCAATTGAACTCACGCCTTTCTAAACATCAGGAAATCCAGCTACCAGACACAAATCTGTAAGAAACCAGGCTTCACTGGCTCAGCTGCTCACCCAGCAACTTCACTTCAGCAAGCAAACTGACCACTGCAATTGTGTAATACCCCTATTTTCTTGGATGCAGAGCGCAGCAAACAGGCTCTTGATGAATAATCAAGGCTTGAAAAATGTCAAGTAAACAGTTTCCAATTAGTGATCCTCACCAAAATAAAGCTTTTCCGCTACCTACCTCCAGGGCAGCATTTTTGGGAGTCCATGGGAAGGGGCACTTGGTGGCCAGGGGCACACGGGGCTACACAGGGAGGGCTCTCTTGCTCCAGGGGAAGCACAGTTGTGAACCCAAGAACAACAAAGCAGCATTACACTTAATCCACTGCCATCTGGCTTCATTTTGACAATCCACAAAATCAGACAAAACATTCTTCTGCAAAATCCCTGAAAAACAACGCAGAACTAGTGTCAAGCCCAGCATCCCCTCCCTCCCTGGACCCTCCGAGGGCTTGAAAGAGAGGTTTCTCATAAAATGAAGAGCGATTCCCCCATGTGACATTTCTGCAGGAGTGTTCAGGCCACAGATGTTTCCACTGTTGCAGAAGAGTTTGCATAACACAGCGCTGTTTGTCATATTTATGGAGACAGGGAGGGGGAAGGGGATGAGAAAGAGAAAACAGGAGAGGCCGCGAGCCGCGGTGTCGATCCATTGATGAGGAACTGCCTGAAAGAGCCTATCAAGTCTGAATGTTTGCTCAGCTCTTGACCTGACTAAGGGAGAACCAGGACCATCTATCTTCCCCAGCAGAAACCAAATGGTCATCCCTGAAGGGCCAAGGTGAGCCACAGCCTTCAAACTAGCTGAGAACACAGTCCTTCTGCAAATCAGCCAGACAAATCACCTTGTTATTATTATTTCAAAACAGCATGTTGCAGGAAGCCTTTGTTTGCAACATTTGCATTGTATTGAGGCATGAAGGTAGTCTACACGGCCTGTTAAGTGGCCTCAAATATTGTCTCATTGCTGATGACTCTCATAACTACATAACAGAAAAGTTTCTTTCCACAAAAGAAGGCAGAAAAGCAACCAAAAATACTGAACTAGTGCCTAAATTGTGTTCAATTTGACAAACACTGACTATCTGTAGAAAACAGCTTGTCTAGGCCTGAATTGTATTTTGTCACCTCCCAGCTTAGGCGTGCAACTCAGCTCTGGGCTTTTCGTGCCCTTTCAGGCACTCGAGTGTTGGAGACGCCTGGCCTTCAGCATGACACGGACCTCCTGTAGTTCCTGTGTCACTGCTGCCAGCTCTGTGCAGATGTCTCAGATATTCTGGGACATCTCAGCTGGCACTAGATGCCTAAATTTAGGCAGCTGCATGAGATTGCAAGAGTTACCCTGCAGAGGCTATGTCCTCTGTTCCATCATCCTCCTGTAGTCCATGATCATAAGTCTTCTTGCACTCCCTGGGTGTTACCTATGACAAGAGCAAACATATGTGGGTGTCTTCCCAGCTGCCAAAACAAGTGCACTTGCAAGCAAAACATTCACACTCATGAATGACACTTTGCTTAGCTTCCACAAAATTGTCAGGGCAGACAGCAAGAAACCATTTGTATACCTGCCTTAATGCCACTGGATGTCCCCAGGCATGGCCTGTGCTCTGCTTCTGAGCATGGCTGAGCATCTTGTCTTCCAGAAAGCTCATTACTGACAGCAGCATTCATGTTAACCAGGCACATCTCTGTAGAGCACTGTGTGTGTACATGCATTAACCAGGCATCTTTCTTAATGTTCAATATTATGCCAGGGAACAACCTTGCCTGGCCTTCACACATGGATTAGAAGTGAGGAAAAAGTTCCCCATGCTACAGCAGTGCCACCTGCAAGGGACACGTAACTTCATAACAATTATATTGAAACTCCCAAAAGTTTCCAGTTGTAACATATGAAAAACCACATTTATATCATGGCCTGAGAGGAGGAAATGGCACACTTGCACTAAATACTATGGGATTGGTTTTGCAGAAGTTGTACCTGCATGGGTTTCAGCACTGTAGATAGAAAAGCCGAGCTCTCACACACCAACAGCTCAAGCAAGCATACACCCAGGAGGGAGGGGAAGGGAGAACATAATCTCCTGTAAAACCAGAACTGTAAGCAACACAAAAGAAACACTTATATTGAGGAGGACAATAAAGAAACAATGAACAAATAAGACACTTGTATCCCTAATATTAAAGAAGAAAAAAAAAGTAACACTACAGAAACTTGAATATGAGCCAGCCTAAAAGGACTGGGGAACATCCACTGTGATTAATTATGCTGATTTGTGATGCCAATAGATTTTTAGGAAAGTCGGGGATATAAAAGGCAAATAGCATGACTAGTAACAGGTTTCAAGCTGAAATTATAAGCTGCTGTGACGTTGCTGTTTAATTACCGGTATGTTTCATGAAATTGCATATTTTGCAGATTTAATTCAGGGTTTTGATCATGTCATGCTGCAGGCTCCTATCCCCCCTCAAAATATGCATCCTCCAAGGATGCTACAGCTGCATCCTCACTCCAGTTGGAAAGTTAGATGTGCAGCTCCGCTTTACAGTCAGTGAACCTCTAAAAGGACAGTGGAGTTGGAATTACAGGTTTGTACTGATGGCAGCAGTCTCCAGATTACAGTGTCTTTTTGCACAGACATGCCTGGAACTTCTCTCTCCCTTTCCAGGCACCATGACTAAGTAGTCACTCAGCTTGGAAGTGGGCTGAGTTCCTGGTGGCATTAGAGCGCTTTATCTCAGGGACTGAGAGTAACAGATGGGTAAGGGCAAGATGTTGGGATTGCTGGATTTTGAGGGGGTAATTCTGTTTGTTTTTCTGAGAGATAAACTCCAGTTTGTTCCACTTTCATACAGGGCTTGTCTAACACTTTTTAGTGATCACGACAGGATTTGACCTGGCTCGTGGCCAAAACTGTGTCCTCTGTTTAATCATCAAGTGAGAGATATGCATGTTAAGTGTCTACAATGCTTTCTCCTCCATAGAAGCAGAAAAGCTCTGCCCCACTCATCCCAAAAAGGTCACTTATTCTACTCTAGGAGCTTGTGAGTGCTCTTGAAAAATAAGTTTACATCCTCCTGTGCTCATTTAACCACACCAGGGGCAGCATCTACTTGTTCAGCATTGCTGTTAGAAAGAAGACAGCAGAAATTTGACAACCTTTCATATGCCTGCAGTAGGAGGAGGAGCTTTCTCTATGTGTTTTTAAGTATCTTAACTGTACCTGTGGAAAAAAGTAAGCCTGAATATTAAAACATCTCAATAACTTTTTACAAAAAGAAAAAACAAACAACAAACAAACAAACCCCCAAAAACCAAAAGACCACCATCAGTGAAATGTGCCCTCTATATTCAGGTCACTACTAGATGATTTTTTTTCACCTCTCCTTCATCTTACTGGACATACACAGCAATGAGTTTCCCTGTGTTGCTGGTATTCTCTCAAGCCTACAAGTGGTTTGTCAACAGGGTTTGGAAGTGTCAGTCTGGAGTTACTAAACTTCCATATTCAGCTGCAGCCAGGTACCTTGAGTACAGCTCATCCTGTTTCCCACTCCCCTGGCCATCCTCTGCCTTTTCACTTTCTGAACTGGAGCTTCTCCAGGCAATTTGAACCAATTCATATTTTGAGTTTATGCTAACGGATATCTGACACGAGTCTGCAGCATTGCTTATGCCCAAAACAATATAATTTGAAAACTGTTTCACAGACCCCAACTTTATTCCTTTACTAGGGTACTATTAGAGTCTATAATGGAAAGAGGGGCTTCGTTTTAAGGATGTTGGTTTTGCTTGTCTTTCCCTATATTGCAAACTGGCAATACTCTTGGAAATCTTTGTTGAGAGAGGGTATCCTACAGCAATTAAGGTGTCTCAATGGAACTATATAAAACACTTGAGGAAAATGGAGTAAAAATTGTGAAAGACTGAAATATTCATCTCCCACCATCTGCTACACAGGATATGTGCTATTTTACTGTTTCAATGCCCGTAATCTCTCTGTGCAGAGCAGTTTAAAGCTCTGTTCTGTTCTAAAATAGAAAGGTAAAGCTTTTTTTCACACTCCATTTACTGGCCAGCTGGAACTACAACGTCTGTTCCTGCTCATTTATGAGAGTTCAGAGGAGAGGGTGGTGGGCAGCACCCCAATTTAGCTGCTCTGTGGAAAAACACTGATAAGAATAAAGGGGGGAAATGACTGTAAAATTCTTCCTTAAAAGGCAAGAGAGGTCTTATGAATGAGAACTGCTGTCCTTAACTTCATTTTACAGATAGCTTTCCCAAGGCCAAAGTCACTCATTCAGAAAGGATCTCAGAGACCAACCAGAACATGTTGCGTGGCCTCACAGTGTCATTCTCACCACGGGTGGGAGGCTGCAGCAGAGCCGCAGACTTAAAACCCAGGCCGAAATATCTTTAGAATTCAGTTATAGGATATAGCACACTAATCGTGGAAAAGGAAAGTGCGTAACAACAGAAAATAAATCACAGCTAATTGAAACATCATTTTAGAAACTATTGCGGCTCACATAGTGAAAACACAACAAAGTATTTTAGCTCCTTTTTAGCAGAGGGTGCTTTTTGTTTTCACTTTTAAAGCACACGCTTGGTACTCTATGTGCTTTACACTGTGCAGTGTTATTTTTTCCATCTATATTTATTTCATCATCCTTCAACTTTCAGATACTTCTTCACAGAGTGCTAGTTCGAAGTCCACAAGAGGTAAGTCATGTGGAGATTAAGTATTTCTGGCATTTTGTCATTAGTATTGCCAAAATCCTGCCTAAAATAGTTCTTCTGAGTGTCTCTGCAAAAAAAAATCCCCAGATTTCTAATCCAAGTACTAGCTCAAGTACTAGGCTGCTTTTTTGGCTGATCTGCCAGCCAGAATGGTAGCCTACCAGACACTCTATCTGGATAGCCATTGCTGTAACCATCTTTCTGGGTTAATTTTTTTGCCTTTCTCTCTCTCGCTGTAGGAAGACCTGTTCTATTTTGTTGTGTGTGACAACCTGTTTTAAATAAACAAGGATTCTCCTTAGGTCTTTTCCAGCCTACATTGCAGTCAGTGTGCCTGCAGTTGAAGGAAGAGGTCCCGCACTTCAGACTGGGTCCTGGAACTGCTGAAATGGGACCAGTGGCCAATATTATTTCAACAGAGGAGGAGAAAATACGTTCCCATGGATGGAGAGGGTCAGCAGTAACCCTGTCATCCTTCTTCTCTTCCAGCTGGTAGAACTTCAGTCTTGTCTTAGTTGAACAAGGGCCAGAGGCTCTGCTGTCCCTGCTCACTGCCTGTTGAGATAGGGAAATACCTCCAGATTATCTGATTGCATTCGTGCAGAAGTACATACATGGGCAAGAACTGTGGACATAATACTGGCTGTGAAATTCATGGCACCTCAAATTTTTCTAGATGTCTCTTCTAAGTACTGAAGAGAAAAAAAAAAAAAATCTATCTATCTAACCAAAACCTGTGGCTCTCCAGACGAAAAAAGCTTTATGAAAAGAGTGGAAAGTTGTTTTTCATTAATGTCATTGAGAGAAGAAGGACAAGATTTACCACAGTGCTCTTTCATCTGCTCTGCAGCGTTGCTGAGCTGGACCACAAGTGCTCTGGCAGTGGTGGCTACCATAGTCCTTGAGATCTATAAGAGGCGCTCATTCTGCAGTCAGTGTCAGTCATGGACAGATAGGAGGCCTGACCATAACCCAGATATACATCTGCGCAGAATAAGCACTGTAGCAGTGATCAGAATTTCCTTCATCTGTCAGGGAAAACACAGTTGATGAAACATCTGCGTTGTTGCCATTCTTCAGAGAAGAAAGTGTATTAATTGAGAATATTTTCCTCTAATAGGTATCTGATTTACTGCAAAACCAACATTTTGATTTGCCTGCTCACTGCTGTCATGAAACATGGGAAAAAATTCTCTTCAGAGTACCTTGGCAAGCTGAAGACGGTATTTTGAAACCAAGTTACCACATGTTCAGAAGGAAAAGGAAAGTACTCATGGAACATGTCCCACAGGCTCATAAAAAATGGTCATTAACAAAGATTTTTAAAAGAGTTAAAGCGTGACAGTTACTGGAGGAAAGAAAATGCCAAGAGCTGCTTAGAACTGGAAAAACAGAAAATAACCCCAACATTAAAAACAGAAAAAACATGAATGATATTTCTTTTAACTTCCTGCAGAAAAATTCTAAAATATCTGCTACTTGAAAAGTCTGTAAATTAAGAAAAGACTAGAAAGCATCCTGAAAGCAGCTGTAAAATATACATCCACCATAGTCCTGTGACCTAGTGTAGAGTAGCCTCCTTTCCAACCTTCCAGCTCACAGATTGTCAGAGGAGAGCACGAATGAGTCACAGCTGTATCTTTCTAATTGCAGTTCAGTTATTGAAGGGGAAGGCTTGTGTCTGGCCTGCACATGAAAAATGTCAGCTTCCCAGAATGTTTACCCCACTGGGTGTTTGTTGGGTTGTTTTTTTTAAAAAAATGTGTTTTAAGTCTCTAATGAAAAATGGGAATTTTATACCCTGCTGGTGGCATAATGGTTTCAGTTTGCCTGAATCTGGTAGACTCCACAGGGAGATGATATTATTAGGAAAAGAGAGGACAAGACTTCTGTAGAGACACAAAACAGGCAGCAGGGTTCTGGAGGAGGCAGAGATGTTGCATGAGTTAAATTGGGGTGGAAGCTGCAGGCTCAGTCGCCCAACCCCACCACTCAAAAAGGACCTGGTTTCAACCCAGCATCTAAATTCCCAGCTGTGTTGCACACAGGGACATGGTACAAGGCTGGCAGTGGGAAGCAGCTTGTGCATCTCTGCTCCCAGTACTCTTCCAAGTCAGCCAAGCAACAATAGGGAACAGATGTGCAAAAAATGCAGGTGGGTTGCCTTTTTATTCATCCAAGGGTGCTTAAAGAGCTGGCTGACATCATAGTGAGACCTCTCTCCATAATTTTTCAGTGTTCTTGGGAATCTGGAAAGGTCCCATAAGATTGGAAGCTGGCAAATGTTGTCCCAGTCTACAAGAAGGGCAACAGGGATGACCCTGGCAACTACAAGCCTGTCAGCCTCACTTCAGCGCTTGCCAAAATCATGGAGAAGACTGTTCTGAGAGTTATTGAAAAACATCTGAATGACAATGCAGTTATTGGTCCCAGCCAGCACGGCTTCATGAGGGGAAAGTGTTGCCTGACCAACTTAATTTCATTCTCCAACAAGGTTACTCACCTAGTTGACCAAGGGAAGCCTGTTGATGTGATCTTTCGAGATTTCAGTAAAGCCTTCAATACCGTCTCTCACAGTATCCTCCTGGACAAGAAGTCCAGCATTCAGCTGGGTAAACACACAATGCACTGGGTGAACAATTGGCTGACGGACCAGTCTCAAAGGGTTCTAGTAAATGGGGTTACATTGGGCTGGTGACCAGTCACTAGTGGGGTTCTGCAAGGATCCATCCTAGGGCCAGCGCCCTCCAATGTCTTTAAAAATGACTTAGACTGAGGACTTGAGGGATTACTTAATAAATTTGCTGATGACACAAAATTGGGGGGAACAGTCAATGCTCTCAAGGACAGAGAGGCCCTGCAAAGGGATCTGGATAAATCGGAGAACTGGGCAATCACCAACCACATGAAGTTCAGCAAGAACAAGTGTCAGGTTTTGCACCTGGGACATGGCAACCCTGGCTGTACATACAGACTGGGAGACAAGATTCTGGAAAGCAACTCTGTGGAAAAAGATCTGGGGGTTCTGATTGATGGCAAGTTGAACATGAGCCAGCAGGGTGCCCTGGCAACCAAGAGGGCCACCCATGTCCTGGGTGCATCTAGCACAGCATTGCCAGCCAGGCGAGGGAGGTGATTGTCCCGCTCTGCTCTGCACTGGTGCAGCCTCACCTGGAGCAGTGGTTGCAGATCTGGGAGACACAGGATAAAAAAGATACTAAGCTACTGAACAGTGTCCAGAAGAGAGCTGCAAAACTGGTGAAGGGTTTGGAGGGGAAGCCATATGAGAAGCAGCTCAGTCACTTGGTTTGTTCAGCCTGGAGAAGAGGAGACTAAGAGAAGACCTCATCACAGTCTACAGCTTCCTCACAAGGGGAGGAGGAAGGGCAGGTGTGGAACTCTTCTCTCTGGTGACCAATGACAGAACCCAAGGGAACAACATGAAGGTGTGCCAGAGGAGATTTTGGTTGGAAATCAGGAAAAGGTTCTTCATCCAGAGGGTGGTGGAGCACTGGAACAGGTTCCCCAGAGGGGTGTCACAGCCCCAAGCCTGACAGTGTTCAAGAAGAGACTGGACAACATGCTCAGACACGTGGTGTGAACTGTGAGGTCGTCATATGCAGGGACAACAGTTGGACTCAATGATCCTTGTGGGTCCCTTCCAACTCAGGACATTCTATGATTCGTACAGATGAAATGAAGGTCAGCAAGTCAGTACAGCACAGGTTTACACAAGAAAATCATCAGAGCTCATTTCTGTTTGGTTGTTTTCTCCATGCTCCCTCAGAGTGACCATCGCCTCTCTAAGAAGAGTGATGTAGCTCAGACGTCTCTTTCCTTAGCTGGGGGCTACTAGGCTCTAATTTCCCCATCCCAAAGAAGACTTTGAGGTGGCATTTCTTGGCTTTTCTTACAGAATAGTCTCTGCACAACCATCACACCTAGGAGAGATTTAAACCACAATTGTAAGAAAGACTCCTGGGTTCTTCAGTGTCTCTGGCACCTTTACAAAGTAACTAATAAAAGCATTGGCAAACCAGAAGGCAAATGGCAGCCAGCAAGTTTTGGAGGGAACATTGGCTACAGTTTTCAAAAGTGGAATGACTTTTCCTTCTTACTGCATTTCCTGTGAGATCCTGCTCTTCAGTCAAGCACTAAATCTCAATGTAATTGCATCATTCATTTTTGCCATGGTAGGGAGAAAAACTTAGCCTCAAATGGATAGGATAGCATAACCTGAATTTATGTTACATTGCCCAAGTTAGCTGAAATGCTATTTGGGATAAAAGAAGGACATATGCAATAGTGGAAACTGCAGTACGATGCGTTACAGATTTTCCTGCAAGAGGGAGTTTATTCAGAGAGCCAAGAAGTAGAGCTCACGCTATGTGTGGGAGGGCTGGACACAACAACAAAACAAAGGAAGCACTTTAAGGACATGATGATTGTGCTCTGAAAAAATTAGAAGTCTGGACTTTAGGTCAATTTGAAAAGCCGTATACAGGAGGCAGCAGGCACACCAGGTTTATAAAGTTAGGTGAGAAATGTACAGCCCTGCATTATTATGAATCACAAAAACCAACTTGCTCCACATGAAGAACAGCAGATAATGTGAAACCCCCATTTACCAAGATGAATCAAAGCATTTGGTGCAAATGGTCTGAGATACGAGTGTTGATGCTGGCATTACTCACATTCCTCTCCCCACACTGCACGGTGGGCAACAGGAATTTACAATTTACAACTGGCAGACTGCTTGAACGTTCTCCCAATATGTTAACCGTTGTCTTGTTTTGTATAGTTTTTTCCTAACATCATGGCTCCTTCACAAGGCTTTGTTGTGGGCAAGGTTATGCACATGGCAAAGATTCCCATATGGAATGGTTTAATGGCTCTGGGATATCAATGCGATCACTGTGGTTTGCAACAGATGGGGCTTGGCTAGACATTTACCGTGGGTGTTTTTACAATTGTTTTATGCAGCTTTCCTGTCACCACGTGGAGGTAAAGCAGACAAGTGAAGTTTACAGAGGTGGAGAAGCTGGCTAGAAGGTACATGTTGGCCAAAAGAAAGAGAAAATGAAAGAAACTAGAGAGTTAACAAGTAATGCTCATGGCTGCATCTGAATTTTAATTAGTACCTGGCCCTGTAAGTGCCACTTAGGTACTGTTCTTACTATCAGCCATGGGGCAGCCATTAACTCTTCTCCAGGTTGTGACTAATCCAACCAGTCAAGCCAACAGCCAGAGCAGAGACAACAGCCTCATCTCCTTCACCTTTTTCAGCCTGACTTCCACTTTCTTCCACCCCCAGAGATAACAACATGTTATGCAACAACATACATATTAATGTCACCATGTGGACAGACTCTGGGTTGAAACATTGCAGCCTGAGTTACAGCTCACAGTCATGAAAAGCAGTTGAAAAAAATCACTAAAGGTTTCTGAGGTTCAGGTTGGGTTCAAGTTTAGGCTGGGGTTATATTCCGCAGAATCAAGGTTATTTTAGGTCCTCAGCTTGGGATTTCCCTCAGGGTTTCTCTTTTTGCAAAGCAATGCAGGTTGAATCTGCAGCCCGTGTGTGCTGGTTACCACTTGTAGTTCCTCCGAGGAACTGCCAGCTTTGAAACCACCCTGAGAGAGACAGAAGATGGCAATGGGCAGTGGTGAAAATGGGCTTGTTGAGGGTTGAAGGCACCCTTCAACTTCTGCTGATTTCCAAAGCAGGAGGCTGGGAAGCACCAAGTGTCCACAGGCTTGCTGAGGGAGCATGGAGCAGGCGAGAGTCAATTTGCTCTCAATGTTCAGGAAGACAGCATGGAGATAGGAACACCATAACCCTCCCCAGCTCGATTCAAAAGAAAGCCTACCTTTGACCCTTCCACAGGTTCAGCTAATCTCAAATATAACAGAGCCACAGATCTCCTACTCCCAGGGTAAAGGAGCAACAGAGAGGGTAGCGTAGGGCAGCATCCGGGCAAGTAGCGAAACAAAAATAAACTGAAAGAAAGAAGGACATTTAGAGGAAAAGAATGAGGATTTGTGCAAAAGCAATGACATTTTTGATAGAATAAAAAGCATATTAGCTGAAAGCCAAGTGCTGGATCCAGGGAGGAGACTTGAATCATCCCCTTGGATCTGCTCCACTCTTAATAAAACATTAACTGTTCATTGAGAGAGAGCACACGTGTGTGCATGAATCAGTAGCCTGGTGGGTCTGCTTTTGAGAGATGAGACTTCCTGAGCACCAGTCCCTCTCCTAGTAAATGTTGTTTATCCAAAGTGGAACGACTTCAAGAGGAGAGGCTCCTCGGATGAAGTAGCGACAGGAGACCTGGACAGGTCCCTTAACTACTCCACCATTCAACAAAGAGGACACGCTCACAAACCTCTTCCTCTCTTTCTCTTTAAAGCATTCCAAACAGAAATATTTTGGGGGTTGGTTGGAGAAACAAACCAACCAACCAACAAAACCAACAAACAACCACACACACAAAAAAAAAAACAACCCAAAGAAACAAAAAACCCCAAAGCCACACTCAAACAAACCTGGAAACCAGAATCCCTCTCAGTACTTTCTGACTCGGATTTACCCTTGCATTTTTTCAGCTGTAGGGCAGCCCTGGTGCAGACACAAGGGACGGAGCAGATCCCACACACAGGCAACCCAATTTCTACAAGCACTGCTGAAAGCAGCACCTCTCATAGCAGCAGGGACTCGCTCTCCCATAACAGGCAGCCACCTGTCTTGGGCTTCACTGCAGCCACGAAGTCAAGAGCAATAGCAAGCCTGTTTTAATTAAACACTGTTTAAACACACCAAACAGTAATGGTCACGTACATATGTCAGCTGGTCACATTCAGCTCTTAGCCAGCATGGTTTCAAAACTTGTTTGTGTTTCACATCAGCTATTTCCTGGAGGATCAATCCCTGCTAGCAGGCTGGATGCTTAAAAGCAGTGTTTCTTGGCCATGTTAAACTCAAAGTACAACCTAACATTGTGAGGGAAGAAAAGAGACTGTCCTTCTTGTATCACATATTTTTTGAAGGCTGGAAGAGCAGGAATGAAATGGCACACTTAGTAGTAAGTTAATAAACTGGTACTGCTTTGTAAAACTGCTCATTTTGTTTCCAGTTGCACACTTTCACCTGGGCACTGCCAATCAGGAAAGTTATGTTGCCATTGCCATGACCAGAGAGGAGAATGTTTTGTTGCCATCATGTCTGCTATCACCTTCCTATGTCTTATGAATCAGCCGTGGACTGCAAATCACAGGCTGCACAAGACTTCTCTAGCACAAATATTACTATAGTTTCCCTTACATCAGGAGAAAGTAGAGATTTGGCTCAATATGCCACGGGACTGCACTGTTCATCCTGATTTGCACCCCGAGATGCAACGCACATACACAGAAAGAGGGATCTGCCCTAATTCATACAGCTACTGAGCTGGATGAGCCCCAGTGCTGTGGCATTCCCAAACCAGAGGGAAGGCAGCAGAGCTGAGGGGTGAGAAGGAAACAAGGGTGACAGCCCCAGGAGAGGCATGGACCACTGCAAGTGCTCCCACAAGAGACTTGGCTTCCCTACTGCAGAAATCCTTGGCTTCCTCCTGGTGCTGGGATGAGGAGGGAGCAAGTACTCTTAACACACACACACACACACACACACACACACACACACACAGACACGCACTCACACGCACACACACGCAGAACATTCTTCTGCACTGGGACACTCCCAGTTGCTTTGAAACTCATAAATTTATGTACAGAACTCGAAGGGGCAAAATTGCACTGACACAGTTGGGATAAGGATTTGAGGATCACAGGTTCATAGGAACAGGCACGGGCAATGAGACCATGCAGATTATTTGCAGACCAAGATGAAAAACACCAGATGGGTTGGTTTCCTGTCATGTTGGAGCTCTTCCCCCAGCACTGTGCAGTGCCAATGTCGTCTGGGTGCTTTGCATTCCTTTCCAATTCAGCAAATTCAACTTTGTGAGTCATCCAAGTGGATGGCTGAGCTAGATCAAATACAGGGCATGCCTTGCTAAGATAATTAAGCAGTTAGTAGAAAGAAGCTTACACCAGGCCCTAGTAATTGCCCGGCACAGCTCTGCTAGACTGAAAGCAGCAGCCGCTTCCACATGAATAATCCTCATGTTGGAAGGCCTGCTATTAGTTCTGAGCAAATTGAATCCATGCAGTAACAGCACAGAAGATACATCAACAAACTGAAGTATCTTGAGGGTTCACCTCTTCCTAGAAAAAAAATTTAATTCCTCTAGTTACCGCTTTTTATGGGAATTACAGATGTGCTTAAAATGTAGGGGAAGTTCTTTAAGTCTTTCTGAACACAAACACGTGCAAACCAGCTCCAATCTGGATCAGAATCACAGAAACAGAATGGCTGAGGTTGGAAGGCAATTCTGGAGGTCATCTAGTCCAATCACCTGCTCAAGCAGGGCCTCCTAGAGCTGGTTCCCCAAGGCAGCTTTTTAAGGACGGAGACTTCACAACTTCCCTGGGAAACTTGTGCCAGTGCTCAGTCACTCTCACAGTAAAAAAGTGGTTCCTGGTGTTCAGGAGCATGCTGATAAGGTTGATTTGGGACCAAAAATTGATAGCACTGACAGAAATCTACCATAATGAATTTCACTGAATTTCAGAGCTACTCGAACATTTGTAAGAGTTACCTAGAAAACACCAGCCTGACAATAACACAAAGTACAGGTTGGGCCAACTCTTTGATCATATCTATTATACTATAAACACATACTACCAGTCGCAAAAGCATTATACCCACGTTCCAAATATACATTAATATATGCATATTCTATTCTCATATTCCACATAGTTATGTGTATGTGGGATATATACATGTTGATGTATTTACCCATTGCCCTTCCTTTCTCATTCACACTGAAAGCAAAAGCAGTTCCTTTCTCCAAAGTAAGAAATCTCTCTTAGGAGCACGTTGAACAGACTTAGCAGTCTGGATCTCAGACATTTGTATAAAATTACACACACACTAAACTAAAAGTCTCCTAACTGTTACATGAAGGGGGAATATTTGCAATTAAGCAAGAGATTGCACTTTTATAAGAAAAGAAAGATTCAAACCTTAACTATCATATCAAAATGCATCTGATATATTCATGGCATCCCAGGAAACCTGCAATTACTACACAGAATAAGAAAAATTTGCAGGTTCCTTGAAAGCCAACTGCTAAACTCATTAAGTCTTCCTGGAATAACAACATATTCCCTCGTGCCTTAGCTAGACCTGTCAACAACAGGGGCCCTGACAAACCCCCCATATTTGCTGGTTACTGCTCTTATCCTTGGGGTCCTTACATCACACTGTGATTCTTGTCTCCCGGGCACAGCACAGCTGGCTGCAGCTTCCTCTGGAGCCTACCAGGACTGTTCCTGAAATGACCCCACATTTGTCACCGCACACGTAGCCTGTGTCTCCTTTACTTCCTCTTCCCTCTGATCCGTAGCCACCTGATCACCTCCTCTATGGAAGAGCAGCTCTATTCAGAGGGAATGGAGCAGGACCAGCAAACTACTCCCATGTTGCAGAACATACTTACAACATGGGACAATTTACAACAGCAAGGCACCTGCAAGCTCTCCGTCAGCAGAGTATGCTACTGCTAGGCCTGACCTAGCGTCTATACACGTACTCGCAGAACTACTTCAACATGCTTGGATGACTGAGTTATTATCTTCTTGCAACAAGATGTTTGTCTTTCAGTCATCAAGCAATCTGTGCAAAATATTAACTCATGTAATAAAAAATCCAATTACTTGAATTAATAAAGTTTAATTAAATTATAATTAAAATTAATCACAATTTAAACAAATTAGTTTTAAACAAGGAAAATTATCTTAATATTTTCAAATGTTTTCAACTTACACCTTTTTCAGAAACACTGATAACTAAGAATTTCTCTGAGAAAGCAATGTTAACAAACTGAAAGATGAATAAAAGCACTTAATAGTTTTAGTGGTACTTATATTTTCCTAAAAGATTGGCTTGAACAGAAATCTAACCTTTTGGGTTTTAACAAAATGAAACATTTCTTTGCCAATTCTTTTCCAATTTCTGTAACTGCATCTATACCACTGTCACTAGAAATGTTGTAGTTGTTAGGAAATGATCAAGCACGGAAACAGTATGTTACTTTCTGGTGATGCTATTCCCTGTATTTTTTTCCCTCCAATCAGGTCTCTTTTAGGTAAAAAAAAAAAACAAACCAAACCAAAACGACAACAAAAAAAAATCATAACAACCCTTTCCATAGACCTCCTGATCATTTAACTGGTACTAAGCAAATAAGGCTACGGGGGTGATGAATTGTTCTCCTAAAGCACAGGCCACAGATGAAGTTACACAAGAATGGAAATTCCAGCCTTACAAACACCATCCAGGGTAGCCTGGATCCACAGCTAAATTCAAGCTTAAAAGACAGGTCCTATCTTTACGATGAGCTAAGCTAAGTGAATCTTAACTTCTGAGCAGACTTGAAACAATGACTTGGAAACCAGCTAATACACTCAGAGGCAAAAGGTTTTCATCTCCATAAATTTTTGGTTTTGCAAGAAGATTTCCTTATATATCAGCTGGTTCTAGAGATGACAGAAGGGCATCCTGATTCCAACTTCTCCTGTTCATACTGGAATAAGGTCCCCAGAATGGGAAGGTCTAGTTCCTAGTCTGGCAGCTATGTCTAAGAAAATTCATCATGCAATCCATTTGAGAGGGTTTGGCTTTAGATGTTAAAAGACAAACACGTTACTGACTGACCTGCTCAAATAGTTTTTGTTTGTAGGCACCTAGAATAAGAACAGTATTCTTGTCCATCTTTTGGATTACATTACCGTAATTTTACAAATCAAGTGGTGACATAAACATAAAGCAAAAAAGGACTAGAAATTATGTACAGTTTGAGAATTTACAGCTCTTTAATTTTGTTGTTAGAATGGCAATATATTTTTTCTCAAAGCTCTTCACAGTCTAGGCAATTAGATTATACATATACTTAAAACTGTCTTATGTCTGTATTGACATAAAATGTATTGCCTCCAAGGGAACACAATATGCAAGCAATGTGCAAACACACAGTAAAACAAACAACCAAACCCAACCAACCAACCAAACAAACAAATGGAAAAGGAAGAAAAGTCAAGTCTTTCTCCACAAGTAAGAAACTTGTTACATGGAAAGTACATGGTTTACTCAAAAACACAGAAAGTTGGTAGCAGACAGGATCTCCAAGCCAACCTTTGGAATCTTTAACTAATAATCCACCAAACACAAATGCATCTCAGCCTCTTTTCTCTGTTTTCACTGATGTTTATTGCTGTTTGTATGCATACACTAATAATAACTTGCTAGCTCTCTGTATTATCATTGAAGATGCATGAGTCTCCATTTTGGGATGGTTTCACATTTTAAGCAAGAATTGTCCTTACTGGTCATAGACACAGAGCAAACTAGGCAGCCAGGAAAGCAGGTGATGTCTTTTAAAAAGATATGTGCTACATACTGCCAGCTTCTACTATACCATATTGAACCAGGTAGCCCAGGCACACACCTCCCTTCAAGGGCAGAAATAAAATGCTCCACCTAATGCTTCCAGGGACATACACAGACAAAGAAGCATTGGGTTCTTGGCACACCTAGAAGAAAAGTACATAATTCTTGCTTGCATGACTTGGCTCAGCTCAGCCAGGCAGTCCGGAAGAGAGTGGCTCCTTTCTGCCCATTCCTAGGAATCTCTTCCCAAACCTTCTGAAACATGCAGAGGACTAACATCCAACTTGCAAAAACACAAGCAAAAAGAAACCACTTCCATGAAGCTTTAGAAGGATCTACAGTCACAACTGGCAAAGACTTTTGCTACTGTGAAACAGCACTGGGAACTGATTTAACAAGTAAATTAAGTATTTTCTACACCTTGTATATACGCAAGTCTCATACCCTCAGGCATGCTGTCAACGAATGCAACTGCAACTCTGTCATGACAGCTCTGCATTCAACAGCACCTTTCTCAGGGGAAAAATGCCAGGGTTTCAGCCAAACTGTAATAGCAGGTCATTGCCTACAAGGCTTGAGTTTAATTATTGGCTAAACAGAATTCCAAGATTTAGATTTAGTTTGCACTATGTTTGTTCTTTGGCCATTAGCAAGTATTTAAATAAAGTTAACTGGCTGCTTGTAAGGTCATTTCAACGACTTTTGCAACAAAGTCTGGGAAGTTCTTGCGCATACAGGCTGCATGGCAGACACAGATTTGCCTGTTGGCAGTGAAGTGTGCAACATGCAACTTCAGTGACCAATATAATTGTTTCAGTCAGGTTCTCAGAGTTGTGACCCCTTTTTCCTATGTAGAACTGCATATGAGCTGTCTGTTTCTATATTCATCCTAATTTTTAAGGCTCAAACTGTTGAAATAAATGGCAACAGAACAAGCAAAGTGGAGGAAGGCTGTAGAGAAAGCAATTGCATTTTTCTGATAACTACAAACTGATTTTTTCCCCAAAAATATTACGCATTTATCTTTGAAGAGAATCACGGTTCCACAACACAGCCATGCCCTATGACATTGCTTTTAAAAAACGTTCAAACATGACTAGTCTAAAACCAACATCTCTCTTAGGCACATGCTTCTTTGTCAGGCAAGAATTTAAACTCTATGCTTCCTTCATAGTTAACAGCTGCATTAAACAACTCAACTGGCACCATAAATTATACAATTAGCAATCTCTTGTGCTTGAGCCAGTCCTAAATTATGTGACAATTTGTGGCTTGATTGGGTAGTTTGCATAATTAACACAACATATGTTCTAAATCCTGTCTTTGCTCACAAAGTTGCAATAATCTGCAGACCAAGAATTGCTTTATTAAGATCATGAACTTCTCAAATGCATTTATTAAACTGTTAGCAGAAAATTAACAATTGACAAGGAAAAAAAAGGGAGAAAAAACCCAATAGAGATGGTACTCCTATAAATGTTCACATAGTTCTAATAATAATACAGCAAAATAAAAGAAGACATGGCATATTCAAGCATTTGTGAACAGCATGCTGTATGCTTCCCCAAGGAGGCAAGTTGCAGCTTCTAACAGCTGAGTCAAACTGGATAATGCGAGTTATGGCATATTGTTGATTAAAAGTAAGAAAAGAAAGCCATATTTTATCATAGAATTATCCATTATTTTTTTCAGAACTAGTATAGGCACAGGGATTTTGATAATGTAATTTTGTCATGTTACCGTTGGAGTTGGTACATTAAAAGTAGTGTACCAGGGGAAAATTAACCTAACTGTACCTGGCTCTAAAGCCCAGAGGAGGCCACAAAGATGATCAGAGGGCTGGATCACCTCTCCAGTGAAGACAATCCGAGAGAGTTGGGGTTGTTTAGCCTGGAGAAGAGAAGGTTTTGGGGACACCTTATTGCAGCCTTTCAGTGCTTACAAGTGGCCTATAAGAAAATTGGAGAGGGACTTTTTACAAGGACATGTAGTGATAGAACAAGGGGTAATGGCTTTAAACTGAAAGAGGGTAGATTTAGATTAAATATAAGGAAGAAATTCTTCACCATGAGGGTGGTGAGACACTGGAACAGGCTGTCCAGAGAAGCTGTGGATGTCCCATCCCTGGAAGTGCTCAGCTGGATGGGGCTTTGAGCAACCTGGTCTAGTGGAAGGTGTTCCTGCCCATGGCAGGGGGGTTTGAACTGGATGATCTTTAAGTTCTCTTCCAGCCCAAACCATTCTGTGGTTCTGTGACCCTGTGATTCTAAGGTAGCAGTTACCTCTCAGAAGAGAGATGTTAGAATCACTGGGAAAATGTCAACACAGTGCTCTGGAGACACTACAAGAAACATCAGAAATTATTTAAGGAAGAAAATGTTATCTCACTAAATTCATCTGTGGATAAATTCAGATTTATTTTATTTTATTTTATTTTTTCTCAAAGAGATAAATAGAACTACAAGAAACACCAAGACAGCACAGGAGGTGAAATGAAGATCTATTAAATAATGAAAGACACAGGGAAATAAACAGGGGTGACAATTATTTCCTTTTCCTTAACACAGAGGAAAGAGGCAGCAATCAATCAGGTTATCAAGCAGCAGGCTTAAAACCAACACAGGGAAATACATTTACAACCTCTTCAAAAGGTCCAAAGCACATCTTTATCAAAAAATAACCTGATCAGAGCCATAGTGTAAGTCTTATATATAGCTTATATAAAATTTGTGGCTGAGGATTTCCAAAGCTGAAAAGTTCTTGAACATGCCTTCAGGCACTCTGTGCATCATTTCTTTTATCCCTTCCAATGGCTTTTGTTACTGTCCATTTCTTAATATAGGGTACTCAGCTATATGGACAATTATGGAGATCTCTTGTGCAGGGACTAGCCCTGGTGTAGAAACAGCTATAAATAATGCTCTTAGCAGTAGAACTTACCTTGGTTTGGAGAAGGAAAAGAAGCCAAGATAATGTAAAGACCTTAGAGCTGCACCTCCAGTAGAGCACTTCTTCACAGAACAATGCTGATGAAAGAATTTTATAGACTAGACTTCCTCTATGTTTCCCATGCTCGTGGTGATGTGAGAAAACTACAAATTAGTATGTGCTGGCACCAAGACGTTCAGAGATCTACAAGTCTATCCTTGGTTTAATAGTGAGTTCATCGAAACCAAGAACAGAAACAGCATTATGTGTTTCTAATTGGTCACAACCAACATTTCATGTGTGGAACTCGACATTCCCAAACTATTTGATCAGACTTTAAATAGAGTTTGAGCTAAAATAAAAATCCATTGAGTCCATTTGTTCTGCAGAAAAAGGCAGCAAACTGTCTGAGTTAATGTTGCCATTGTGAGTTCTTTACTGAAGTCCTTTAAACAAATAAGATGTCAAAGTATTTCACAAAACCATGGATAATGTCACATAGGAATAAAAAAATCAAAAGTTCTGTGACCAAGCCCTGTGCTTATATACTGTCGTAACAGTCTGGTTTTGTCTGAGGGCTCCCTGTACAACTGCAGGTTTGCACATGCATATGCAAGGGAAGTGACTGAGCTTCAGCTTGCACATTTGTACCATGTTGTCCAGGCAATTTACAAAGAAACAGGTGACTTTTGTGGTGAACTCTATAGGATTAATTGAAAGGAAATAAAATGAGCCTCTTTCAAGACTTTCTATGAAGTCCTTCATTTAAAATATCTTATTTGGTTATTTACTTAAAGAGCTTTTAAGATGATATTGCCTTATCTGAAAGAGCTTGGTAATGAAAGGAAGAAAACCCAGTCCTTTCAACTAACTCCTTCCATCAACTGCAGATTCTAGCTTATCTATTCAATGTGTTTCACATTTGAGTGTTTTTTAAAAGACACAGCACTGAAATGCAAGAATTGATACACCAATTTAAAAATATCTCAGAAGCAAGGTAAGCAGCCCTAGAGTGCTAAACGTTGTCATACACCATATGGCCTGATGGTTTAAGTCTGCACAGAGCACTTATACAGGATCTGTTAATCTCAGGAGAGCAATATCAAGGCAAACTTATCTGAGTACTGCCAGGTACAGTAAGGCAGCAGCCAAAGGCCTTGTTCACAGACATACCCAATCAGCATCAGCTGTGCCCTGGTTTCCTTCTTCCAGCCTTCTTAATTCTACAAGGTTTTGCACTTGGTGGGCTATCAGAAAGCAAATACCATTGCAAACCTTTGTGCACCCAAGTGCTGTGCTTTGGGATGCAAGAGAACAGGACCTAGGTTCTAAAAGAGAAGGAAAATTAGTTGCTTTCAGATAAATAGGAGTCCAAGAAGGAAAAATAAATGCCACTTTTTTAATACCGGCCTTTCTTTTTCCAATCTTTTCTTTCTAAAAAAAAAATATCTTCCCTCCTTCCCCCCCCACCTTACACAGGAGAAAGAAAGGAACTGACAATACAATTTCTGTGTAGAAAAGGAGAAAAATGCAGTAATACCATTTCATTTAGGGTGAGTAGAGAGTAGCCCGCACTCCAAGCACCACAGAAGAAGACACCACCACATGCACCAGAGAGCAATGCTAAATACAGTAATCGCAAGGTGGAATTGGATACACTCCAGTACCTCCTACAGAGGTCACTTAAACATCCCTTTCCCCAGTACGAGTTCCTGGCCAGGTCTAGGCCTTGCTCAGGTCTTTTTTCCTGAGGTCCATGGGTTTCACCCAGCTACTGCACTGAGCCCAAGAGAAGTAAGGATACTTCACAGCTTGGATCACGCCAGAGTAGTTAAATTCCCGACATCTTCAAGAATGTAACTATTCCCACCAACCTTGAACAAGATTATTTCTGCTTTCAGTACATAATTGTGAAAAACAAAACTTCCATATCTTGGAAAATGACCATATTATATGAGGAGTGGGGGATCTTGGCAGGTGGCTAGAATTAGCAGCCTATGCAGAATTCCTTTCTAGCATTGATTACTTACAATGAGCACCAGAAACCCCCCATAGTGAGCAGCAGAACGACTATGCCATTAAGACCAGCGGGTACTGTTTATTCCTAAACTGGTTTCCTTTTTCTGACTCCAGGATGGACTTTTCTTCAGGATTTTTCCCTGTCCAGCAGGCTGTACTTTTCCTGCTGACAGTGCAGAAGCCCATGCATAGAAAAACAGTCGCATCAAGACAAAAAGAGGCAGCACTTCTCCAGTGATTGCTTACATAGACTTTGCTTCTATTATTTTTCAAATTACCACTTTAAAGGATGAACATTTTTCTTCTTTGCTAGAAAGGACAGGATGAGGTAGGAACTCAGTCTGACGACTCTGCCACAAAGCAATTGATGGGAGCTTCCTGCCTCCTTGGTTTAGCTCATGGAATAACAACCTCTACAGCTACCACCTCATCCTTTCCAAAAAAACTCAGAGTAAGCTTGCCAGACTTTCCAAATAATGACTTTTCATGTTTTCTGCTTTTCCTTTTTGAAGGCTAATTGCCTGTTCACTCTACTGCAGGATGTTATGCCTACATACACGCCAACCATTCAGCAGAGACCTCAGAGCCTTGGGACTGCTCTACAGCACTCTGCTGGGACTCTCTATGTTACTGTCACCCTGCTGGGCTGCGTTTCAAAGAAAGACAGAATAGGAACAAAAAAACTAACCCTCCAGAAGCCAGCAAAATTATTAGGCCCCATAAAGAAAGGCTCCCATAAGAGGTACACGCATTTCCTGTGAGGGTGACTGCCTGAGAAAGTTAGAGGGAGATTTCTGAAGGGACTAAGGAGCCTAATGGTATAAGTAAATGCCAAGCTAGGTATTCAGAAGTTTGTTGCTTCTGTCCTCAACTTTTGGTATCATAAAGCATCTAAAAAATATGGTCCTCTGTCACCTCACAGAGCTGCAAAGCAGGAATCAAAATCAAGCTCCAGCTCTGACAAGATGACAAAGGTGGCTGCCACCAGCCTGCAATGCTGGCCCTTCTAGTATTTTTAGCTAACACTTTGTGGCTGGTTGATATAAACTCATCAATAAATCAGTATGCTTTCCTAGCAGAGGGCTCTTAGGAGCTGGCTGCCTTGGCTTTTGGGCTGTGTGAGCAGTGCTGCTGCTGCCACACCAGGGTCTGGGTACCACCACTGCTGCAGTTGTCACTGGCTCAGTCCTCACCATGCCTGGCTGGTGGGAGCACCTCTGCCAGGGTGGCCAGGAGCCAGGCAGGGCCAGTGCCCTGGTGCCACAAGGGCTGTGCCACAGCTCTGGACTCACCAGGAAACTACCCATGGGCTCCTGGGAGTTGGCACAGAAGAGAGAGACATGGTTTATCACACATTCAGGCTTAAGCTAAGACTAAATTACCCATGCGTTCTCCAAGCAGATGTTTGACTTAGCTTCAGCCATCCCAGCCCCATGGGCAAATCCCAGACCAAGCACCACACAACATGGTGCTGTCCTGCCACTTGCAGACTGTTACAGCCAGAGGAGTCATGTCGGCCTTTGCAATTTGCCTCGCATGAGATTTCTTGCGTGAGCTAACCAAGGTTGAATCGATTCAATTTCTTTTTATATTTCAGGGATTATTAACATATGCAAAGGAAAATAAATCTCACAAGGAGGAATCTTATTACAAATGGTGAAATCTTTAACTTGTTCACAGCAGTGTATTCCACGGAGCTAAGCCAGTGTTGACCAGCTGAGTTTCTGTCCCTTCATGTTTAATGATGAAGATACAGACCTGGTTCAGAGCTTTATGATATAGAAAAGCTTTGTAATGCAATACAGACCAACTCCATACAAATGTTTCCAACATTGTTCTTATTTCCACAGCAGACGTTTAGAAGAGAGTGGCACAACAGTGTGACTTGAGAAACCTTTATTAGAATTAGAACAAGAAAGAACAAACAAACAGAAAACAACCATTAATGCCCAGGGTGATTTTCAAAACCTCTTTGGCAATTTCCTCTCCCCTCCTTTTTACAAATATGGGAACAGTTAACCACTCAGGAAGAACACTTTGCGAATTTGGAGACCTGAAGAATTCCCCTGTTAGAGTTAACCCACATTAAAACAAAGATTTCATTTCTTTTATCTAATGAAGGATAAACATAATATTTTCTGTGGCAAAATATAAAACAGGTTTCTCTTCACCCCACTTTAGTCAGCTGAGATTTTAAATAGCTCTTTAAAAGTGTCGTGTAACAACCAGACTAGGAGCACCTCAGTGAAAAGCCAAGGAAAAATCTTTCTGACTTTTTACACAAAGCACATCAAAAGAAGAAAAGCAGCCCACCAGAGACCAGATCTTACATCCCCTCTGAGGGGAGAAAGGACTTTGTTACAGCTACAAGGAGTCAGCACGGTAGTGAACTTGTCAGCCAGAGTAAGACTAACCAGAAATGTCTTCTTCCTTCCAGCCAGCAAGACTCCCCCCACCAGCCAAAGAGCCTTTGCACAGCTCCCAGGGTGAGCCCTGATGTCCACTGCCCTGCTGGGAAAGAAAGTCTGTGAAACTTGGAGGCCGTTCAGTCAGAAACTTGTGACTCAGCTCAGTTTCTCAGCTTTCCTTGCAGCTCAGATAACCCCCTCCCTCTTGTACCCACCTCCAGACCTCTGACACGGCCTAGCTGGTCAGATGTTTTTCATGTCTGGGTGTCAAAGCCCATCTACTTTTTGATACACACACATCTTCAGGGGATAAAACAAGCCAGAGTTCAAGGAGCTCAGCTGTGACCATGAACCGGCCTGTCTGCCCTGCAGTAAGTGTAGCAAGAAGACAGGCAAGAAGACAGAGATATCATGTGGTGTCCAGGTATTTTTCAGGGGTGCCAGGAAAAGCAGAAGGGACCAGAAGCTTTCTGTGGCTTAGGACAGCAAGCTGGTGTGTTAGCATATTTTTATCCAAAATGTTTGTGGATAAAGATGCAATGAGGTACCTGCCATGTTCACATGCACCTATCCATACCATTGTCTGCACGTAGGATGCTCTTTAGACACTTCAGAAATAACCTCTGCAAGTCTTGGCAAATACAGTGATTGTCTTGTCTAAAAAGGGATTTTTCTATACAGTAAAAGTTATACTAAATGTGAAGTATAATTTAAGCTGAAAATGTTAGGATGTACTGGGGTGATAAAGGGGAAAGAAAAGCACAGTAAGAAAAAGAAATTTAAAAATTCAAACAAAGCAACAAAAAACATGGGAAAACAATAGCACTTCTGTCTTTAAACAGCACAAAATATTTCAGTCTAAGCACAGCACAGAATAACTTCATGTTCAGATGTTCACACATCCTCTTAACAACTGGAAAAAATGTTGCATTGAATTGAAAAGACCTTTTTTGACCGTGGAAATCCATAGGCAATGTAACCACAAAAGCTGGCATTTTCATGCTGTCCTGTATCCACACATATACTAGTTTGCTCTTACCTGTACAGCTGTTGCATGTTGGGAAGCTAAAGAAAAAAAACAAAATTCATGATCTGGAAGTAGATCAAACATCTTTACGACACACAAAACCAGGCACTCTATCCCTATTAAAATTCAGCAGGGGTGATATATAAAAAACCTTGCAGACTACTGTGAGAATTTACCTTCAGGAAAGCTGACCTCTTTCATAGCCATGAGGAAGATTTTTCACAAAAAGCTCACTTTAATGTTATTATTGCAACTGAAAATCTTTCTGTGTGCCCATGAGCTGACTGCATTGCTTGTTATCCTGGAGACGATGATTGCAGGACAGTCTGACAAATTCAGACAACTTTAAAAGTAAGCAGATGGCGATTTATCTGCTGTGAGAAATCCAGCAAGTTCTAGACTTGTTTACTAGCCCCAGACTAGAACAGCTCATCAAACTGCAGCACTTAAAACCAGAGCTGAAGCTCAAATATTTAAGTGTGTTTTGGAAAGACTCTGTGTACACTGAAAATCTTGGGTTGGATCCAAAAGTTGTATTTGAAACTGCCATGTCCTAATTAAAATAGTGTAGTCCCAAATGCTCACTTAGAATGATAACTTAAGCACATTTCATGAATTGAATTGGTTTAGTAAATGGAGATAGGAAAATTTCTTCACAATTAATTTTCATTTATTTGAATGTCTAAACAATTTTACAGTCTCATGTTTCCTTCAACAGCCTGATTAAATGGACTTAGAAATACTAAAGGCCGAGGCATAGTTTCTTCAATGTCTTCCAGAATTTTGACTGCACAATTCTATAAATTCTGGCCTGATACTGAATGGAAGTTTCTGTGTTTGAATCACTTAAAGTTGGTCAAGGCATTAATAAAAACTTGTGAAGAGAAAAAAAGATATTCACTTCCTATTTAAAAGCAGAAGATTTGTATTATTAATTTCCTTGAAAAATTAATGTCCAAGTTCCCCATCAAAAATGCAGAGTTTCAGAAGTTTTAAAAGAAAAACAAACTAGATCTATTCTGAGAGGATTTTCTTGTTAGCAATCATCAGCCACAAAGACAAATTAGGGTTTCATGACACTTAAGCAACATTTGCATTTCAAAACTGCAGGAAGAGGAGCTTGAAGTTTTTGAAGAAAGGAGAAAGTAAGCGTGTGAATATGGCTCTGTTAAGGCAAATAATAGACTTCTACATACAGTTTGACACTTCAGATGCTGGAACATCCAGAGAGAGTTAATGAGAAAGACAAGAAGACACAGAGGACAGAAGAAAATGTCACTATTGAAAAGGTTAATGAGCAAAAAACAATTCATTATATAAAAAAGAAATGTTCCATGAGCAACAGAATTCCTGATGCCTGAATTGTAGCAATTTAGAGAGGAAATGGACTTGAGGAAAACAAAACTGAAGGAAACCTCCCCCTAGTCTCGATGTCTCTTATGACCCCTCTACTAGACCTGAGACGACACACGCTGCAGGTAGCCTGGGAATACATCCACGCTGACCTGCGTCCCTACTCTGCCAGAGCGTGTGATAGCTGAGATCTCCCTTCTCTGAGTCTTTCTCCTCTATCCAGGCCAATTTTTCACCAGGCCAGCATGAACTCTCTTCTTTGAGACTTCCAAGCTCTTTCAAATATGTTTGGAATCAGCAAAGTATTCCAAATTTGTTAGAGAAGCTGACAGACAAAAGGGAGGAGGATCACAAATCTCACCACTGCAGGAGCCAGATGCAAAATAAGGCTGGCTTGATGACAGTGTGGACATGTATGTACCCTCAGTAGGAAAAGGAATTTCAGACTAAGAGGGTTTTTTGTTCTGAAACTAACACAACACATTTTTAAGCTGCAAAAGCTTGCCAAATTCAAAGCAGAAAGCTTGAATTTTTCTTAATAGAAGAAGGCAATTAGCCACATGAGCAAGTCACCAAAGAGCTGATTCTACATTTCTTATGTTTTCCACACTATATGCTGGTCCAAAAAATCCTCCCATATTTTAGCCAAAGTGAATTAAGTATGATGGCCTAACTTAAACAGGGCAGGCAGTGATCTCTCAGGCCTGTGAACAAATCTCCAGCATGACACGGCAATGGTAGACATCCATTAGTCACGGACACAATCATGCGATAGCTTGTTGACAGCGAGGACTCCACAAGTACTCCTAAAAAGTGAGCTGAATAGACCTACTGCAAATGTGGATCTTCAACCAGCAGAGACTGCAAACTCTTCAAAATGCTTCTCTTTGCACAAGCAGCCCAAGCACCACCCTGCTTGGGTTCTTTGTCTAATTAAGACTGTAATCCATCAATCTGCATAGGCAAGCACAGCTCACAGTATGCCGTTGGAAGCGACTGTTATTCGCAGCCGTAAATAGTGCCTTGCACGTTCTGTTCAGGAGTGCTGCAGCACTTCTGCACTGCTCTGCACAGCAGTGACGCAGGTGAGGGCTGCAAGGACTTGACACAGCCAAGCTCTGCGTGAGGCAGCCTGTGCTGGCCACGCTGCAAGATCACCCTGTATCCTCAAACAGGGTGCTGCCATGGGAGGAATACAAGGAGAGAAAGTGCTTATTCCAGTTGGAGTTGTCTACTTATTTCAGGCAACACTTTCCCCCTTTCAGAAAGCATCTATGAGACTGCAAAGTGGTCAAGACCTCATCCTATGTCTTTGTTAGACAAGATGCCTGGTGCCTGGTGCCCCCACTGCTTGGGAGCACTTTTGCAATTCCAGCTCAGCAGCTTGAGTGCCAGCTTCCACGCCTCCATCCTCTGTGCCACATGCTTCCTCAAGGATCCAACAAATACCTGGCCTTGTTTGGCTGGGAAGCATTTGCTGCAGCAGACACAGAGAGGAACCCTTCCTCTAGGGTTGTGTTCCCACTCCGTGCTGAATCCCACGGGCCAGACTAGGTGACTGCTTGCTCAGGCAGGGCTGTCAGCAAGGAGTGTCCCTCCATCACCATTTGCAGAGCAGACTGGTGGAACCTCATGTTTCATGCAGTTGGACTAGATGTTCTCCAGAGGTCCCTTCCAACCCTAACCATTCTGTGATTCTGAGACTATTGCAGTGAAATGCATCTGGCAGGAGGAGATAACTTGCAAAAAACTAGGGTGAGAAGATTTGAGTGTTGGCAAACCTAACAAGCTGGATTCCCATAAAGATCTTGAAGGATTTGGCAGAACTCAAATTACATTTTTAAACAGTTACTGTAAGTGTAAATGTTATTTTATCCACCCCCTTGAACTATATCATCCTGGCCAGCCACCAGGCAACCACACCCACGCTCTTACTTTTACAGCTGCAGAGATGGGGTCAAGATCGTCTATGTTCTGTGTAACTCAAAACCTGTTATTAAAGTAATTCATTTGCAAATAAATCATCTTTGTTATGCAGCTCCAAGTAAAGAAGGAATAAAATAACTGCTTGTGAGCTTAAGCTCGCTTGCTGAATGCAAATCCTACTCCCTTCCCTGACCACATTTAAATAGTTAAAAATAATTTGGTCATCAAGGCACCTCTCCTTATTTCATTCAAATCTGAGAAAGTTGATACAGTAATCAATAAAGAAAAACAAAAAGGAAAAAAAAGAAAGAAACAAACCCAAGGTTTATCAGGTGATGGCTCTTCACAGGAAAAGATCAAAGGATCATACAGCACCCAAAAGTCTAACACTGAGCCAGAACGTGACCAGGAACATTATTTCTTCTTATTTTCACCATTCTTCTAGCACAAGCATGTGAATGCAAACCTGTACCCAGCCAAGTCAGGGTAACGCCCCATTGACTTTGATGGAGGCAGGATCTCAGCTACTGTGAAGGGGAGGAAAACTGCCAAGGGATTTCTGGGAGGAAACAAGTAGCCTAATTTTCAAAAGCACTTTGTGTCATCTGGCTTTAAATAGTTAGGAGGACTAACTAACTAATAGTTAGTTAGGAGGATAAACTAATAGTAGCAGGACCTTGCATCTACATAAACCTGATACAGTTGTCTGTTTACTGGCATTCTGTTGGGTTTTTTTGGTTTGTTGGTTTGGGTTTTGTTTGTTCAGTTGTTGTTGCTGGGGTTTTGGTTTTGTTTTTTCTTTGTTTGTTGGGGTTTTTTGTGTGTTGTTTTTTTTTTTAATTATGTTTTTGGGTTTTTTTACTTTCCCCTTTTCACAAGTCCATCTTTGGAAGGTTTTTCTGGATTTAGAGGAATGTCATCAAATATTTTGAATGATAGGCCAGAGACATAACATATTTTCTTCTAGTCCTTAGGTAAGAATTTAAGGTTTGTTTACTGCTGCAAGTCTGCACATAGTTATAGCTTTTTCCAGTACCTTCTTCTATGTTTCTGCAAGATACTGGATATGCATGAGAAAAGCAAACAAATTTATCATTAATCAAACCTGGCCTGCAAGATTCATTATATCTTTAAACAAAACAAATAAAGGAATAACTTGTTATAAAGCACAATGTTATTTTATGCTTGCTGCAATATTCACAAATATACATAAAGATTAGGCAGTTTTCATGTGAGGAATTAAAGCCACAGGATAAGCTTTAAAGTAATACCACATCCAGTATAATATTTTGCTGAAACTAAAACAGCTAGAACCAAACTTTTCTCTTACATTGCGGTATAAGGAATTCTGAAAAAAAATCCACAACCCATATTCAATGATTTAAAATAACCATTCCTAATTTAGCCTACCTTCTCTGACCCTATATTTTAGGGCCTCTGATGGTCTAGCCACACACTTGCTGCTGTGGCCATAGACCAGATCTTGGCCAATATCTAAGCTGAACTACTTTTTATGTTTGTTTGTTTGTTTTTCATAAAAATGATGTGTTTACATTCATATGCAGTTTTGTAATAGCTATTGAAGAAATGCCACCTGAAAGATCAAATTAAATTTACTTAAATTCATTACTGTCTACAAAAGGACACATTTCGTTGTAGATGTTTCTAAAGATGCCATGCTGCTTCTCACTGTGTGGCCATAAGGCCTATAAACTTAAAACAGACTTCTTCTACAGGAAGATTATACTTCCAGTAATTTTTTTCATTGTTTTAAACTAACATTTTAACACACGCACAAAAAGACATATTTTAATGTGTTAGTATTGGCAATATCTGGAAGTCATTACATTTTCTGAATCCCAGACTAAAATCAAAGAGCACGTAGTAGAAGCAGCGAGCATATTTTTGGATGCTACATGTCAAGCCCATCGCTTTTTCCCTCCCTATGGTCTCCGTGACGCATACCCCAGGTTCTTTATAGATCGCATGTTGCAAAGTGCCTTTCTGAAAGTAACACTGCGTGTTTCTGCTCAGAAATTTCTTAGCAGCTTACAGGAGAGAACAATAAGCCATCTGTCATGCAAAGTCTGGGCTGTTACAACCAAAGGGAGAATTGAATGAAAAAAATATGACCTAGCAGAGCAGCCTTTGTCAATAATTCACCATTTTCCTCCACCTCCCCTCTCTTTCTCTTCATGGGACCTATCTCAGACGTCTATCGAGCACAACAGTGGTAACAACCTGTGAGGAGACCGTTCCCACCACCGGTTCTCCCACACCATTACTCTTGCGGTACTTGCCACCCATTATCTGGAAATATCATTTGTCAACATGTGTCTAGCTGTGACAAGCTTGAGGACATAGCAGTGATGCTCCCTGGCATTGCCAGGGAACAGCCTCAGTTGCTGAGTCTCAGAGTAAAATTAGCCATTAGTCCCAACAGTATTGTTACTCACTGCGCCTTTCCCGCTTTTTGGCTCCTCAAATATGTAAAAAGCAAAGTTGCACACTATTTTTACGCTTCAGAGAGAGATGTGCCAGGCTAAGGACATGAGTAAGATTTGGCAAAAAGGAAAATATATATTATCAATGGTCTCTTATTCACTCATCTTCCAAAAAACAGCACCACCAGAACAAAGGCACGACTGTTCCTGCACAATAAAGGGTACATTGATAGCGCTTCTTAAACCAAGCCAGCACACTCTCGACATTTCCCTCTCGTTGAATCTTCATGAAACTCTTACCGCTGCTCATTTTTCATTTCTGTCATGATCACTGACAACAGCTTATATAAAGTGGAAATTCCAAGTAAATTTTCTATTGAAACTGTCTAACGCTTTTTGAATAATATTACCTTTTGGGTCTTTACAAAAGTCTGCAGCACTGTGTCCTACATTTTAGTTACAGAAGCATGCACAAAGTCAGTAGGATCATAAAAAATCAGATAGGAGCTAGTATCAGAGAGGACAAACCCTACCCAGGCAAAATTAGAAACAAAGATGAAAAAATATTTCAGCATCACTACAGTTACATACCTTTTAATTTTGGTAGTGATATAAATACAAGGCCAAGGGATGATGCATGTGACTGATTATCTGGCATGTTAGTAGTTCTGCTAGAAGAAAATTAATGGTTATTTATTTTTCAGAGTTTTCAGTAGACTAAAAAAATAACTTCAGTTAGGAAGGTGAAATATTTGTGTTTAAATGTGAAGCATTTTGAACGAAATCATTCTGAGTTCTAAAATATTTTGTTGATATTTTTAAGATGATATAGAGGCTTTTAAAACTATGTCTTATTTTCCCCAGTAGAAATCATAATTTGCTGTGATAAACCCATTTTTTTCAAAGCATATTAAATTGCTGCCTAGGTTCATTAAAGAAGTTTGAACAGAAATATTTCACTCAGCCCTTACTGTCTCAGTCTTGTCTAGACTGGGATTTGTTAATCTAAGGGAATAGCACTGGTATATTCTTGTCATATTATCAGCCAAAAGCATTTGGAAAAATGCATGCTGTTTTCCAAAAATATAACTGTAATAAGCACACAGGGAAAGTGATCTCTCTTTTGATATGAATTACAAAAGGTGAAAAAGGAGAGACAGACTATTCCTAATCTACAGGAATGCTGAAAGCTGGGACATAAAGGGATGCTTTCCAAGTACTCAGAGCAAGAATGCTGCTCAGTTTATCCCATGGAGCTGATACACCCCAGCACAATAAACGTGACTGTTGCTTTTATTGATAGGAGTGACTGTGAGCTTGTATAATAGAAAGGATTGTACCAAACAAGGTCTAAGAAGCTGTTCATCCTGCCTGCTGTTCTTCAAGCAAAATGCATTGTTTTTCTTTATATTAATCCACCAGTAATATCTTCCCAATTTTAACTTTTAGGGCCTGAGAAATTTTTCCATATAGCAACACTGAAGCTGTTCTGCCTGGCTATGGCATGGTAAAATGTGAACAGAAAGGAAGTATGTGTCCTGGTGAACAGACACCTGGCCTTAAAGGGTTTAAAGAACAGCACAGTAATAAATATATTCTTAAAGAAAAAAATAACTTCTAAAATATGAAATTTGAGCCAATATTTAAAAACACAGCTGCAAGCTTCAACAAAGGTGAAAAATCGCAATTGATTTCAGAGACTGGAAGCTGGTAGTCACCTTCCATGTAGACACATGGTCACAAGACCAGCAGTGACGACTTCTAAAGAGATGCAGAATACTAAACATCACAGTTTATTACCAGTAAATAATGGCTAATAATTTGTCTTTCTTATTAATAAACTCCAGAATATGCCTCCACATGGCTGTTTTAGTTTCATGCTTGTGCATCAACTTCTACTACCAATACCAGTTTGAGCTTGTAATATTTCTTTTCAATGAGTTAAAAAAAAAGGACAGATGTTTCTGATTTTCCTCTTAACACATGACAACGTAGAAATGTATTGTGGAATCTGGCATTGACTCATTCCTGAAGTACCGTTACCACATGTCCCAATCACAAAACAGCAACACATAGTATAATGTTTCTGGAAAGAATCTTGTTGCAATAAAATGGATCACAAAAAGCTTGCAATCTATGAATTCTGCCCAGAATATAAACCACCAAATATTCCTTCTAGTAAGTATTTCATATTGGAAAGCAATGCACAAACTGGGGTGGAGGTGAAAAGGAGGGGGTGGAAGTTGGTTGTACTTCACAGGAAAATCCATTCCTGTTCAAAAATCAGTGCAAACTGCTGATCACAACAACAAATTTTTAAAATCACACAGAACATCTTTTGCAATCTGGGAAAAAATATCCAATGAACATACTATTTGGAGAAAATGTTTATAAATTAATAAATCAAAAGAAAGACTAGCACATCTACCTGGTTTGATATTCTTTATCACACAGGCCAGAGGACTTCCCTGAGTTAGTGCCAATTTGAACTAAACACATCTCTCTCAGTAAAAAATCAACTCATGGTTTCAAAAACTCCCAGTGTTGGGTAACACACCACAAAACTTGGAAAGATACCTGGTTAAAAGCTTGTTACATGTCACAGGGTCTGTGTCCAGGCTCAAGGGTGTTATTTCTCAGAAAAGAGCTTATAATCTTCAGGTTCCCTTCATCCTCCTTTTCAAAAGCTGGGCAGCTTGCTCAGCATTTTTCAGCACACACACACACACACTTATTTCCCAGACTAAACCTTCTCTCACACCAATGGTATCCCTGTCCTTGAGCGAAACCCCCCAAGCTTCCCTTGAACCCACATTCAAACAACTCCATTAGTACTTCTGGCCCCACCACCACCTTGGGAGCTCATAACTAAATAAACGAGAATCTCTCATCGCTTTTACCATTGCTTTTCCAAAGGTCAAACATGTTTCTTGCACGTGCACAGACTGCTTATCCCACACAGTATTACCTGAGGAGCACGTCAGCCCATCCAGGGCAGAGCATGCCCTGATAATACACATCTGCTCCCACCTTGCTTGATCAAATGACCTGTTGAAGTACCTTGGGCAAGTCGCTCCAGGCCTCGGCAACTTATTTTGTATCCCACCTTTAAATTAAGATTTAGGGACCCACAGCAGGGAGAAGGACAGCGGAGTGACCCATTCATTATAATTACAGAAATGATGTCTAGCTCACACAGGCCGAAGCACACTGGCTCACTGTTGTCAGAGGTGGATTTCTTAGGTGCTTGTCCCTTGCACCTTCTGAACTTCATCCACAGTTCAGAGCTCCCCAAGGCATCTTTATTTCATGAAATACAGACAAGCTCAGGAAGCTGAGGGTTAATTTTAACCCATGCCTCTCGCCAATTAAGTGACCAAGTTGAAGCAGGGTGAAGTGTTCAGGATGCGGTTGCCTGGAGGGGTGACTGGACAACAGCCGGGACTGACTAGCAGGATGTCTGCTTCACCTGTCAGGCTTAAGGATGATGCTTTCCCCCCTCTAGAGGAAAATCTAGCAATTCAGGAGCAGGGCGATGCCTCCTGCGTCTGCTCCAAGCACAGCTCTCACCCAAGATGGAAACTTCGAGCGTCACAGACTAGTGGGAAGTTTCACATGCTGTGTCACTAAGTAGAGACTTTCTTCTGAATCTGGTTTTACTCTCAAACCAACAGCAAGACTTTCAGGCAACTCATCCTAGGAATGGGAAAGAAATTACCAAATGGTTAAAAAAAATACTAAAAATGTAGAGGAGCAGAATAGTGACTGTGTGAGAGGAAGGCAGCCAGCCTTTTGGCATGGTTCCTGGATTACAGGTCTGACACAGGGAAGATGCCAGGCATATTTAATTTTTCCACTCTTTTACACATATTTCCTTCTGTCTTCCCTATTTAGAGTGACAGCTTTAGGGAAAAGAGACATATTCTTGTAATTCGTTTTACATAAAGCTATCTTGCATAATAAAGCTGAAGACCACCAAGATGCAAAGGATAAGATGTTCTTCAGACACAACGCAATCCCCCAGGCTTCCTATTGTAGAACTGAAAGAAACCAGCAGTATCAATAGCCACAACAAAAATACAACAGGACACAGGACGACATTTCCTAAAAGTCAAAAGGCATCCTCAGGACTGGCACAACACTGTATTCTTCTCACCTTTGACATACTTCAGAGAAGATGGTGCGAGCAAGTGCATCTCCATGGGGCTGTTCATTGTCAAACGTCTGGAATGCTAATGTAAACACCTTACATTTTCTTCATGCTTTGCCTTTAAAGACTTTTACCAACAATAATAATAATGCTACTACTCATAGAGCTT
The DNA here is from genome assembly GCF_036013475.1 of Columba livia. NCBI lineage: Eukaryota > Metazoa > Chordata > Aves > Columbiformes > Columbidae > Columba > Columba livia. The sequence continues at coordinate 28,832,590 of NC_088605.1, forward strand.
TTGTAAGGATTAATTTGTTACGGTCATTAGAGTCCACTGCTCTTTACCACAGTCATGTAATAACATACTTGGTGTACTCTTCAAAACAAAAAAGAAGCCAGATGCAGTACATTAACATCTGTTTATGGGAATCCAGTGATTTCTTCTCTGCGTCATCTCTTCATGATGACATGCAGCCACATATGATAGTCCCTTAAATCTTCATGTCTGCTCTAACCCTTGCATGCACTCATGAAAAATAATTGTCATGATATCTGTAAAAATAACATTTCTTCTCTTTCACGGGGGCACTTGCAAGTATATTCTGATGTACCAAGCAGGACTGTTACTGACATCTCTGCGAACACTTCTTTTGCCTCAACATGGTTCAACCCATCCTTCCAACCTCTTCTAGAGGCCTATAGAAAGGTGGCAGCTCATCTGCCACCTTGTTTTCAAATAATTACAGAGAATGCAAGCTTTTGCCTGACAGGCCCATAAGGAAAGTTCGACACTGTTCAGATCCTGAAGAGTTACTTGGTACATGGCACTGGTGCATGGTCTCTAAATAAAAGTTCCCTGCCCTGGTCCCCATCACTGTCCCCATTACTGTCACATCAACATGCCTCACAGCTCTCAACACATTCCTCCTCCCTACCCTTTTCTGACATAAAGATAATTTCTCTTACTTCAGAGATGAAAATTGATGGCTTTTACCTGATGGTTAGTCCTTCACTTCAGTGACTGATAGCAGTGCCTCTTCTTTTCCATTCTCTTCATATTTTCCCAGCCCTTCCCTGACCTCCTCAGATCCCTCCCAGCTTCTGAGAATTGTAAGGTACAAAAAGACCACAGCCCAGTGTCATTCTTGTCTTCTCCGGAAAGGAAGTAAATCTCCTACCTCAGGCAGAGTTGTTAAGTGTTTAAATTTAGCTGGGATGAATCTGGGATTAGACCATCAGAGCAGGGAATAAAAACAAGGCATTTCAAGTATTAGGCAAGAGTCTTAACACCAACCCCTGCATTGCACTGGAGATCTCTGCCATTCAGCAGTCCAAGTGTGCAGCATTAAAAATGACACTGATAAAGGTAAGGACTGAGTTCAGAGCAAGCAGAGATCAGACCTCTAAAAAGGACAGTGTTTAGTGTACATCACCACTTCCACTATTTTTGTTGGGGGTTTTTTGTTGTTTGTTTGGTTGATTTTTGTCTGTTGTTGGTTGTTTGTTTTGTTTTGTTTTGTTTGGGGGGGGGGGGGGGGGGGGGTGGCAGAGAGCAATATTTATACTAAGCCTGATTTTGTCATTAAAGTGCTGGATCAACATCCAGCTCTCCACATACACATGCAGGAGGGTGCCACCACGCATCCCGTGGTCGTGACCAGGCACCTTTACAAGGTAACTTGACGCACCAGGCCAGGCTGCCATGGCATGCCAGAGTGCAAATGGACACTGTGTTTTGCTCCGTGACGGTGTTTAATTGAGTCTGTGAGCAGTCAGACAGGTTGACAGCCCCCCCACCCGTGAGTCACGGATGCTTGTGCTCAGATAGCTGTGCCTAATGGAGGCAATTGCATCACAGAGCAGCCAAGGCACACCCCTGGGTAAATGCTGCCTGATGGTTTGCTTAATTATAGTTAACATGCCTGGCTGTATGATCTCAGGAATCAGAGATGGAAAAGACCTGCTGCATAACCTAAACATTACCCTGGTGAAGTATGTCTCTTTTCCTGTCAGAGGCAGTGAGGCTTTCACTGCTTTCCTTCCGAGGAACAGTCCACATTTTTTACTGCACTCCTACTTCCTGGGAGTTTTGGCCATCTCTTGTTATTGCATTTCGTCATTTTCTGAGTCAACCCATTTCCATCCCTTAATGGCTCATTACAGCCTCCTATTCCCGCCTGCTTAGTACCTTACTGCACCTGCCCTTCGAAACAGGGAGTGGAGGTGGCCCACGGGAGGTCCCTGCTCCCCACAAGAAGTTTGGGCTGCTCATCTTCAAGGCCACTGCCCAGGCCAGGGGGCCTGACCCTGCCACCATGGACACTCTTGGGACACGGGGAGGCTTGAGGCCAGACTCAGCTTGCTTCCCTCCTCCGCCTGTCTGTGCTGCCCTTGTCCATCTATCTAAGGCACCTTCCACTTGTTTGCTGATTTCTTTCTGCTCTGCTTGCTGTGTGACAGCTATCCACAGAAGGAAAGGGATATGAAATATAAAAGGATTGCTATACCTTAGTTTGTTTCTTCTCTTTCTTCTTACTGATGCTTACATATTTTCGTGGTGGTTGCTCTGGGCTCCTGACATTTTTGCAGCATCACTGATGGAGTAAATCCCACTGAGACAGGACCTCATATGTATGGCACTAACCCCAAGTCACAGCCTCTTTTCCTGCTGTTATCTGTTGAGCTCTCATGTGAGATACATCACCACAGAAAGTACATCCAAAATTATCAGCCTGGTAAATGAGGAAACACCTCATGCATACAACAGAGAATTCAGATGTGCATTTCTCCATATCAGAGTCAACAGAGTCTGCTATTTATTTATTTTTAAAACCAGAGATGGGTGTTGTGCAGTTTTGACCTGCTGTCAGTCTGAGCAGCAATGAGCTAGATGCAAGTACGTACTGCAGCAAGGACACATTTCTGTAACTACAGAATACCAGAAATTACAGTGAGGCCACACCTGGAGTATTGTGTTCAGTTCTGGGCCCCTCAGTTCAGGAAAGACATTGAAGTGCTGGAGCGGGTCCAGAGAAGGGCAACACGACTGGTGAAGGGACTTGAACATAAGACCTATGGGGAGAGGCTGAGGGAGCTGGGGTTGTTTAGTCTGGAGAAGAGGAGGCTTAGAGGTGACCTCATCACTCTCTATAACTACCTGAAGGGAAGTTATAGCCAGGTGGGGATTGGTCTCTTCTCCCAGGCAGTTAGCAATAGGACAAGGGGGCATGGGCTTAAACTCTGCCAGGGGAAATTTAGGCTGGATATTAGAAAGAAATTCTTTACAGAGAGAGTGGTCAGGCATTGGAATGGCCTGCCCAGGGAGGTGGTGGACTCGCCGTCCCTGGAGGATTTTAAATTGAGATTGGACATGGCACTTAGTGCCATGATCTAGTAAACGGACTAGAGTTGGACCAAGGGTAGGACTCAATGATCTCTGAGGTCTTTTCCAACCCAGTCGATTCTGTGATTCTGTGATTCTGTGATTTATGTCCCGTTCTCCGCATTCAGCACTGGAGATAAACAACAGTGAAAAGAAAGGAATGGTTCTGAAGTTCAGAAAAAAGCCTCCTGTGTTCGGGTGACAGGTTCATACAGCGAGCTGAGGCTGCCAGCCAGCTCAGGAGCCGCACACATTTTCAGACTCATAGCTTAACTATGTTTCTCATTTCTACCAGCATTTTGGCAGAGTTTTTCAGGGGTTTCTCAGGAATCTGTTGTTTTTACAAGGAGATAAAAAAAAAAAAAAAAAAAGGAAAAAAGAAACCTTCTGTTCTCAAGCATGCAAACATGGACAAACGTTTTGTACAATACTGCAAAGATATCTCGGTGCTATGACTGAGGATCAACCACTTGCACTCTGATATGGTCTCCTGGAACTGATGCTGGGGAAACCTGCTCAAGTTACCCCATCACATTTGCTTATTACTAATAATTATTTTGTTGTTGTTGGCATACAGTATGCTGAGAGATGCCCCATTTCCCAGAGAAGGGTTCATGTTGCACACTGGCAGGACACAACGCTGGCTACCAAGCTGGAGGCAGCACCACAGCGCAGGGTCTGGGGGGTTCGGGAATGGTAAGGGATGTTAAATGCACCAAATGAGGGTGCGATTTTCTTGAAAAGTCCGGATTTCGGAAAGATAACTTTCAAAGTTATGAACCAGAGGAACCAATCTTTTCTCTCAAAGAGAGGCCTGGATCAGGAAAAAGAGAAGCAGACACAAGGAGGCCACAATATCCCAAACAACTCAGAGACATCCAAAGTAATGCTCTAAAAAAAAAGAAAACTTGGTGCCTAATTTAGACCAATGAGTCTCACTGCATTATTGCTAGTCTGCTACTCAAAACAAGCTCTTGGCTTCCTAAGGAAAAATAGCTATTTCGCTTTCAAGATTGTCATTCAGCATCTTTCCTGAATTTAAAAGAAAATGGAATTTTACAAATGAAACAAAGACATACTGGCATAAAAATTACTTGAGTATCTTCTATGTCACTATGATAGGACAGTTCCTTCTGAGGGACAAAAAGAGAGATAAGTGATACAAAAAAAACCAGATAATGTTTAAGAAGCCAGTAAGAAGTAAACTTCTGAGCATCTGCTCTAGCCTGGCACTTAAGCAATAGCAGCAGCAAAATAAAATATTAATGAAATGTGGTTCAATGATTTATATCAGAACTCATCAGAAAAGAGTTATTCATGCCTTCTTCTGCCCTTGAAAATTTTTCACCTGAAATAGCCAAAGTTTTTGCAATTGAAGAAATAAAAAATATTTTGAATCCGAATTACATGAGGAGAGGAGCACTATCACGCTTGTGCCTTGGGTAGGTTTTGGAGGAAAGCCGTGCTCCTCATGCTACAGTGTGTTTTCTTCTCCTTATGAAGAAGAGCAATTCCTCATGGCAGTCGTGTGCTCACAATGCATCACATGAACCAAAGATCTGCTGAAGATCATCTTTTCCAGGGAAATACAAGTCTCAGATACCCAAACAAAAATTCCCATGAATATTTGTGGCACCTTTACAGCCAAAATGTTTATACTTAGGTCAAATGCTTTACCCTTTGGACAGATGAATAAATAAATAGTGTTTCTGGATATAAGATGAATGTTCACTTTTTCTCTAAAAGAAAGTATTTCCACACAAATTACATACTTTTAAAAAGTAAACAAACTCCCAAACCAACAACCTTGAAAATGCATTTATCAAATAAGAACTATCTGTGTGAAAAGCACTCATCTGAGCAGCAGACTAGTTTCTTCCAAAATATAGCTCAAACTACATGAACCTGTGCTTGGAAGTGCTGCTCTGATTTAGAACATTATTTCTGGCCATCATGAAAGATGCAAAGAGAAATTTCCTCAGGGAGAGCCTCAGCAAACTTATGCAAGCTTCCTGTCATCCTCCTGAGTCCCCAGTTTACTGGGAGGTGCAGAAAGCAGCCTGTGCTTCTTTTCTGAAAAACACTTTAAAGCTCTGTTTTCCACTATTGAACTCTTAGGGATCACAGAATCACAGATCATGCTTATGTTTAACAACAATCCATTAATCTAGAAACCAAGAGGTATTGCAACTGCTACTCAACTACCCACTTCTGTGGTGATACACTTCACAGGGGTGTCTAAAATTTCCATGTAAAACTTTTTGTTTCCCCCAAACCCGTGGAATTCCCATCATGGGTTATCCACTGCCAGAGTCAGCCTAAACGGAAGCTGTAACTATCAAAATCCAGTTGAAACAAAAGATAAAAGGAAAAGGTTTTGTACTGATACTCTTTCCAGGATCCTCAAGAAAAATGAACTAAATTCATGGTCTTCTGGCACTTGCAGCAGCTCTATCCTGAAACCGTTATGCTTATGAAAGCCTTGCCAAAAATATTTTCAGGTTTTGACTGAGCAATCGACCTGAAACAAATGGTGGATTCTCCCAGACATTCACTCTGATGCTCTACCATTTCTACATGCTGAGAACACATACATTGTACTCTGACTTAGGGCTGCTGCCATGACATATGGAAATTCTTAACTTACCAAGCTCCAAAATAGATGGTCATGCTGCTGCAAAATTCCTTTAAATGACACATTTTAACACTTTTTTTTGTTTCTGAACAAAAAACAAAACACACAAAGCAAAAATAGGGCTATGAACTGGAGTCACTAAAATGCCAGGCGTAACACATCTGAAAGGGGAAAAGAAACAATCTGGAATCACAACACTGACCTTACCTAACTTGTTTTGAACCTTTGTAATGTCTAGTATTATCCAAGAATAAATCTGTAGCAAAATTATAAGCAGTGTAGTTTCTAGTTTCACTTTTAGATCTAATGTAGGATGTCAATTCCTTCAAAAACAAAATCTGTGTTGAAAAGTTGAGGTCAGTACAGCTAGAAGAATCGGGCAGCTGTTTTCCATCTAGGGGTTCAGCACAGTCGATGGGGCTGTCTTAGGTGAGTGGGGAGGGCAATGGGTGCCAGGGGAGCATCCCATGCCCCAGGGAAGGCGAGGACAGGAAAGAGCAGCGGGGCTGTCTGCTGCCTCCCTGCCCTCCCAAGAAGAACATCATCAGCACTCGACCAGTGACTTTGCAGCCTTGTCAGAGAGTTTATCCTCAAGAACTTTTTCCCTCCTCCCCACCAAGAGAAAGCTCTTCTCAATGTTTAACCTGAATTTTCTGGGATGAAATTGAAGTCTGTTAGTTTGTATCCTCTCTACTGATTCCAAGGAGGACAGACTAGCCCTGGTAGCTTTTACGCATCCCTTAAGGCTGCAGCCAGGTCCTGTACCACTACTCCTCTTAGACAACTGTAAACTTAATCATCCAGTCTCCCCTTCATCGACGACAGGCCTCAGAAACATGACTTCTTGTGCTGCTGCCCTCTGGACTCGCTCCAGTTTCTCCAGACCCTCTGGAAATGCGTCATCTGCCATAGTCCAGCTGAGGCACTATCCATGTGGAGCAGGACGGAAGGATTACTTCACATTTCTCGCAGGCTATATGCCTGTTTATACAAACCAGTGGGATGTTTGCTTTTTTTTGCGGCAATGCAATTCTACTGACTCACGGCAGCTTGTGACACCCTGTGACCTCCAGAACCCGCTGCTTGGATGCACCACCTACGCAGCCATCCCTCAGCCCATGGTCAGCTAGTCCTGCCTCCACCGACTGCTGCAATGGGCAACTCCTCAGCATAATCACACTTAATGAAAGAGTCTTGGGGTACCTCTGAAAGGGTGTTGAACTGCATTCATTAATTTAAATTTTTTAAAAAAAAAGAATAATTACCAGCAGATGGCAGCCCCCTGGCCCATGCCACCAAAGTGTCCATCTTCCCTGTCTGCTTTGTAGGGAGGAAGGAGAGCTGATCCAGAGATGGTTTTCTGGGTAGTTTGCTGCAGAGCACAAATGCAACCCCGGGAGAGGGAGCAGTGTAGACAGGGGCTCAACAGCTCTTGTCTCCCCTTTTCTGCTGTTCCCAGAGCAGACATTGGCCTCAGCATGCCTGCAGCAAAGCTGCACAAGCAGAAAGTCCATTTCTAGCATCACCACTTTTGCAAACAGGCTTTCCTCTGTAGCTGTCTCTGCTCATCTGGAAGCAATCTAAGGCCATGATGAAACACATGCCCTACACGCAGGGAGGTGGGAATTTAGCTTGGGGGTTCTTGCACACGCACGCACACACACACACACACATACACACCAGCCCTGGGAGCCAGTGCCCAGGGTCAGGCTCCCAGCTGACCCCAGGACCGCATTGTGAGGAGGGCAGCAGCACGGCCACCCCCGTGGACAGGGAGAGGGCTGGGGAGGAACAAGCCTCCTTTCTCCAAGCAGGATTGTTCAAACTGGCACCACACAGGATGGGACTTTCTGCCCTGCTTTGCTACATCCTTCATCAGTTCATGGGAGATGCCCATGCAGTAAATCTAGTTCAGTCATGTATTTATTTATCATACACTCCAGAAAGAGCCTAGGCTAGTGAATAAACATGTGGTGATCTAAGTGGTGCTGCTTTGTCAAAATGCCTTTATTGCTCTTTTTTCCTACTATCTGTGCAAAAAGGCGTGTTTATAAACAAATTGCAAGATCTATTTATACTATAGTTCGAGACATTTACATAGTTCTCTCTCAGAGACTTTTGGTGGAGGCGGTAAACTGGGCTGGAAGATGATCTGACAGGAAATAAAAGCTAAAATTGTTTTTCTAAAAACCAGCAGAAAACACTAACAGGCTGGGATGAGTAAGACCATGGAATCCAGACTGAGACACTGGATGCAGTGATCTGTACTACAAAAACCTCTGTCAACTGAAAGAGATTCACATTTATAGAGCAAAAACAGCAGCATATTTCAATCACACACAAACAGAAGTGGAGCAGAGCTATCAAAATCCCCAGTAGGATCTCATGTTCAGCAAGAGAAAATTTCATGGTGAGCAACAAAAAAATAATAAAATAAGAGCCAAGACTAATAAATGACTTGAATCCATAGACATATTTTTTGGATGACTGGTCAGGTAGGTCAGTACAATCTCCATACTTTGTTATAGAAGAAATCTTGATTAAGTCCATTCATACAGATCTTTATCACACATATGAACTTCAAGTTTTACCATCACTCTAAAAGCAAAGAGCAGATGCAACGTGGAAATCAGCCAAATGAAAGATGGAAACAAATATTCCTGCAGCACTACAGTTGTTAATGCCTCTGGAGCGGTACAACTACCTTGAAATAAAGAAAAATACAAATGCAGTAATTTTTTATTCTGGTAATATAAATGTCAGATAAACAGTTCCTAGCAAGTTCACGTGACAAAGACGATTGGGGAAGGGAAAGCCCATGGCACCTGGATGACCAGTATTAGACATAATGAGAAGGAAAAAAACCCCATAAAACATTAGCATACTGCAGCTCCCAAGCTGCCTGCGTATGCGATCCATTTACAGCTCCAAACTGCTTCAGCGGAGCCTCTGGAGGAAGCAGTGTTCAGCAGCCAGCCTTGCAACACCAGCTCCAGGAAACCATCAATCAGCCTGGGGAGAGTTACACTGAGATTTGCCCAGATGAGAGGTTATCAGCAAAAATAATGTTCCTGACAAAAAAAAAAAAACAAAAATGGATGCTCGGATACCTAATCAAATTGCACCCTTGTTGTGATCAACAAGGAAACTCAAAACCTTTTGCAAGCTGGACGTCCCTGACCTTCTTCTGAAGGTCCTGTGGAGACACAGCACTGCTGGTGCTAGTATTTCTGCGTGGCAAGATGACACATCAGTAAGAAATAAGCTAGCACTTACATAAACTAGGCAGTTTTGACTGAAAATGAAATGGCTAACCTCCAATTCCTAAACAAAGGCAGACAAATGGGGTCAGAATGAGAATCCTGCCCAGCACCCTGCTTCTGCCCCACAGGACACATCCAGGAAAGAGGAAGAGAACAGAACACCTGTGGAGAGATGTTTTCTTGCTACCTTTTCCCATCAACCATTGCTGAGGAACCTTGACCAAAGGTTGCATCCTGCTTGATAAAGAAAACTATGTGCTTGAACCATCAATTCAAAGTAGTGTGGGCACTGAAGGTAATACTACTCTCAGTGAGGGTCTACACATCTGGATACTGGGAAGCAAATAAAACAATAGGCAGCTGAGGTGGGAAATGAAAAGGTGTGAACCCTTCAGTCCACCTCAAACCCTGGGAGAGCTGTAAAACACATAGGTAATGGGGCTCCAGGCTCCTGCTCTCTGAAGTATCAGACAGGCAGGAATGCTGGCAGGAAAACAGGAGTTTTTGTTTTCTGGCATCAGCACAGTGTTTCAAAGGGTTTCAAAGTTGAATACAATGTCACATGACAAGGTTGATATTTTCTCCAGTCCTGAGTGTTACACTCACTGGGATTTCACCCATGTCAAGTCCCAGTGACAGACTGCAGGGATCATATCTAACTGATAGCAACTATTAAGATCTTGTGGGGTTTCTATCTAGAAACAGTTCCCGCCAAACTGGCTAGCTGCCATCTAAAAAAACTGTGATCAGAAAACCAGTCCACTGTGTTGATGGGGTGAAGGGTAAGATTTTCCCTTTGGCCACTGTTATATAGACTGACAATCTTGGGGACACTAAAACCATCCATGGAAACCTGTACTTCAGCAATTGTAACAAGAAAAAAAATGTGCATTTCAAATAAAATAAAAGTCTACATCAAATTTCTATGAATTTAGAACACTAAAAAAACAAAACAAAACGCAAACATAAAAACCCCATGAGCATGTACTATTGCCTGAGTACTTATAAAAGAGTTATTTCTCATATAGTCATATCCTTTGGGAATGCTGCCATAATGTGCAATGGGATTTTGTGTATATCCTTAGTACAGGTTTATTTACTAAACAAAGAGCCACCTATTAAGTTTTGATATGGAAAAATAAGTAAGTCCTCTAATGATGAAAGCTGCCTCCCACTTCCATATACTGAAAAATGAGTAATCAATTATTTATTTTTCACAGTAACAGTAGTAGCTTAATTTAGCCATCTAGCAGATCCCAGCAAACGATGAAGACATCCTACATTGCCTTTTTATATCTCTACAATCACATAAGAGCTAAGCATATTCTGAACATGATGGATAAAGACACTGAATGAGCAAATTTGTTGGAAGTCTGTCTTCAGAAGAGGAGTACAGGTGCTGCACATCTGGACGTGCACCTAGTGGTAGATATTTGAAAGTGCTCAGGAAAATAAAGGAAGAGAAGATCTTTAAAAGGTAGCGAAAATATTACTATAAAGGGTGTCAGCGAGGGGTAAGCAAGGAATCCTGCTGGCAAGGTGGAAAACACCCAAAAAATCCACACTAAGAAATGAAAAATCAACCAATTTATTTCACTGAAAGAAAGTTATAAGTTCTTGCTCTCCTGGGAAGAAGAAAGCTCAGTGTGTTGAAGTCTCAGAGTCACATTAGATATGTTTTTCTTATTTTTAACTCTCCTCCAGCCTTCTTACTGCTTGTGCTACGATGTATGATTTGACCTGCAAGGCCGCTGACCAGCCATTTTGGGCCAATTTCCTTATGAGATGATTTCAGATCAGCTGCAGATGGCTGGGGTTTTGTGCCAATGATGCTGAGTATTTGAAATTGTTTTATCATCCAGATGATTGTTTTCTTACTGTGGAAGGAAAAATCCCATCTACTCTGTTTCATCAGAAAACAGGAATGTCAGCAGCATTAGAATAGTTTTGTCAACATGGAGAAACTGTAAGTTTACATATCTATGAACATTTCAATATACTAAGGTGTTTCTAAGGCATTCATGGAGGGTGATCATTCTGCACAAACATTACTGTTAGCTGCCATATGTGAACCCAGAGAGATCATAAAATAATCTCTCTACTCCATTGTAATATCAGTTTGGTAAAATATCTATTTTTCTGACTGCTACATATTTAGTTTTAATGCTAAGAGATTACCCAGTTGATTCTTACACCACCCCCCGTAGCAAGCCTGGAACATACTCTTTCTTTTTCTCTTAAATCTGAGCTGCAGATTGTATATTTTATACAAGAAGCCTGTTCCCAGAAAAATGTTTTCCAAGTATACATTTTATTTAAAATGTTTTTATAGTGCTTGGAGTCATCTGTCTCCTGATCTGTTGCCTGTTTTCATTTTGTAGGGTTTCACTGAGCCCCACAGAGATGGCTCTTCCATACTTTTGGTAGGGATAGTCAGACTTTTGCCTTAATTTCTCTACACAAATCTATTCAGATCTACCAGGTTTGAGACTAAATTTTAATAGAAATACTAGGGGAACCATGTCCATCTCAGGCACACTATTTGACTGGACAACACAGAAAATCTCATACATTTTTTGTTTGGTGAGAAGGATATTTCTGCTCTAAGCACATTGTGCAGATCTGCCTTTAGCCAGAACGCTATTTCCTAAAATGAGTCATCCATGAAAACAGATAGGTTTAAATTACAGAAAAATGCTTTGCAAAGTAACTAGCGTTGCAAAACCAGAAATAGCTCAGGAGACCTGGAGAGACTCCAGTTCCACAGCATTCATCCATTCCCCCAGTCCCCAGCCATTCAGTCTTCCTGTCATCCTCCCTCCTTTTGGGAGATTGTTAGGGTTTGGTTAATGCAGGACTAAAAATCTGTCCAGAAATAGATGTGTTAACAGGGAGTAAGAAACAAGTCATGTTTTCTTCTTTTATTATTTCCAACAGGAGAGTCATGTTGTAGAGGCTTTACTGAGCTTTGTCTCACAGTCTCTACCATGACTTTTGTTACGAACACAGATTTGGGACAGCATATTTAAGTAGCAGATAACCACAGAGCATATCATCCAATGCACTGCCTTGCCTGTTCATGGAAAGAGTTGACTGCAGCCTATCACAGTGTTTCTGTCTGTGGTTTTGATGAGCTGAATCCAAAACCAACCATTTTCTGCTCCATCTGGGACTGTAAAAGTCAGAGCCTGTTCTGGAAGTACAGGCATTTTAGATCAAGAAGAAAACTCCTTCAGCAATTGCAGAAGAGCCTGGATTGTTCTGCAGCACATAAGGCTTAGGCTGTGCATTTTATAAAACCTTTCCTGCAGTGGAATACTACAACCTGGATTCATCTATTTCAAGCATGAATTTCTTTCTGCTTCCTGCTTGCAGAGATCTGCTTGAGGGAAAGGAGCTGAAGCAGAGCTAAATTTCCAACCCCTGCCTCGTCACCAGCTAATGCACCACCCGGCCCCAATGCTACATTGCAGCCTACGCATAATTATTTGGAGCAGCAGTTTTCATAAAACAGGGCAGCTCCACGACTTCAAAAATATTTGCAGGAAAAGCTCTGTGAGGTATGTACTTTGCAGAAATGTGAACCCTGAATCACAACACTTGTCATAAGTCAACATCAGCACACTCTGCTGATGGCCTGAAGATCATGCCAAGGAGAGCAGTATGCCATGTGTGTCCTGGACTACCTTTCCCTGAAAAGCTTCTGCTGGCCACCATTTCTCTAGTCCTCTCCTTGCAGACAGGTCCCAGACCAATAGTAACTAAAGCGAAGTGTACTCATAGGAAGGGAATGACAGAAAACATGGGGAAACTATTTGGATGACAATAAAAAGCAGGTTGGATGGTGACTTCCTGCCAAGAGGACTCCTGACTCCTCTCCTGACTTGCCAGGCCAGAAAGCAGCTCTGTGGTGTGGTGGGGGTGGGCAGGACTGTCTGGCATCTCACCCTCTGAGGCTTTTCTTGTCTTCATTTCCCAATAATGTTGAAGTAGGTCTTAGCTCAACAGCTTCTTCCTATGTTGGGCAGAAAGGTTCAGAGCAGAGATGAGCATCAGCCCTGAGGAGTCCTTTCTCATGGTCTATTACAAAGGATTGCTCCACTGCAGGTAAGCATGGAGGGGCACACAACACTTCCAAACTTCAGCTTTTACAGATGGAGTATCTATGCATCCTCCAGACACCTTCATAGGTGACTAACATTTCAAAATGCTGAGAGTATCTGGTCTTTGCATTAACTTTTTGGGAAAGGATGTAAATACTAACAATATGAAATAAACAGGTAGCTTTGGGTGGAGATTTTTGACCTCTTCAAGGTTAACCTGATTAATATTTTTCAAATATTTTAATCAATCAAGTACACATTAAAAAACTTTATTTTGTTCATCATCATTCAACTCAAAAACTACCACCAAAACTGCTGTATTCTGTTTCAACAGAATTAGAGAACATATGGAAAGGAAAATCTATAACCATTTTTGTGTCAAACGAAGTGCATTAACTGTTGGACATCTGTACTTGCATTTTTCTTCAAATGAATTTTGTTAACACCTAAACAAATTCATTGTTTGCATCTACCACCTCCTCTTCTCTCTCCCTTCCTCCTTCCCTCTCCCTCTTTCTAAAAGTCTGGACCAAACAATTGCCAGCTCAGTCACTGTCAGCTTTTCCATGTATTTGGCTGAACATATGTAATAGCTGAGGATGGGCCCCCAACTTTGAAATCGGACAGCCTGTATACTACCAATACTTGCAGTTTCCAATGGGAAACATCTTACTTCTGTTCTTCTTTCCCATTATTCTTTTTCCTTTCTTCTTTCAGTGCTCTCACTCTCATGGTTGAGGGAGGTATAAACAGAGTCTCACCACGCCACAAAATACATAGCAGTACTTTGGGAAGTTTGACAAACTGGAATACATGTTTAGATTTCCTGACTGAGAGACAATGCAGAAATAGGGTTCTGGCAACCTTCCTGGAGATGGGAGGCTATAGCTTTGCTCTGTGATATACAGTAGGGGTTACAGGCACTTTGAACATTTACAGAGCACCAGTTCAAGAAGAACAAATCATTTTTTAATCTTTGTGTTGTAATTAAATGCAACTTAGTGGAGTTTCTGCTTATGAGAAAGCTGACTGGAAAGAAATCACATTGCTGTGAACTAAAGAGAAATTATAACATGACACTGCACAGCATGTTAGTATGGCACAGTTCCACTAAAAGTACCTCTTAGATTTTGTTGCCTCTTCCTCCTCTGACTTCTTCAGAAAAGATGTGCCACTTTAACATTTTCTCCTCCATGTGGGGATTCATTTCCTGCACACATGGCATTTGGACCATTCACAAAATTTCACCAGGTCCACGGATCCTAGGGAAAACGGACTGGAATTTCCAGGTGATATTTGTGCATATCGCTATGAAAAAGATCTGATTTAACTTCAAGACCACAAGAACAACCTCCTTTGCAAATCAAATTTTAGTAGCAGCCACCTAAACATATTCGAAACTTTCCTGGCTTTATTGTAGTCTTTTGTCCCCAGCTTGTGTGCTGTCAGTGCTGGCGGTGTGCTGTCTTTAAGCATCCACAGCTTCCCCACCCACAGCTCCTTCTGACCTCCTTCTCCTACATCACCGAACTGCCTCCTCTTGCCCTTCAGTGCCCATGAAGCCCTGGTCAGGCAGACCCCACCATCCCCAGATCTCCTCTGGGTCTACTCCTTGCATTCCCCCGTGTTTCTGTCTGCAAGGGAACTGAGACAGAGGCAGGTGGAAATTATGCCAAGGCATGTCAGATTCTTCCCATTTTTTAAAACTAGATTTTTCATTTCAAAATTTAGATCATTGCTTGTTCATGAGGCAAGTTTGTACTTAACAAGATCATTATTTATAATACATTTTAACTCCAGTGATCAGTTTTTGTCTTCATCACATTGCAGTTTTATAATTGTGATTCAACAGACCCAGATTTTTAAAACCAGGAAGCTAATGTTTTCTGAAAGGCTGAACAACTAGTACAAGAGGTCAAGCGCACTGAAACCGATCTCTCAAACTCAAAGAAGCTCTCGTGCAAAAGCAATTTTGTCTTTTTTCTTTTTAAGTAAATAAAAGAAAATAAAAGAAAAAGAGCAGACTGCAGAGTCTTAAATGAAGCTGGGAAAACACTTCATAAATATACTTTTGTCTCATAGCAGTTATCAGTAGTTTGTATAGAAATCTCAATGCACAAAGCACACTCCTGCCCTAAGGCACTCGTCTCTCCCTTGCTCTGTGTGCATCACTTAGAGTCTAGAGCAGATGACTCGCCCTTGAAATGTTAGTATAATAACAATGATAATCATATCAAAATATCACAGTCGATCTTTTTTTGGCTCAAAGCCAGAAAATAAAAAAGAACAAAAAAAAAAAAAAAAACCAACAAAGAAAAAAAAAAAACACAACAATAAAAACACACCACAACAAAAAACACCCACCATGAACTGCTTAGAGAATACAGTAGGGTTCTTTTCCCTTGCATGTGCAATCATATGTGTTTCACCTAGCAGATATAACAAATGAAAATCATTGGTAATGGATAATATCTTTAAAAAACAGACCTGTTTCAAACACCTCTCAGCTTAATAAAAGACAGCTTCAAAACAAAACTCAACTGCACTGTGGTGGTGCTATGGTTTTTTATTATTTAAAAGCAATCTCTCTCGGCACAGGAAACCTTCAAGGGAATAATAAGGCAATTCAAACGGATGTAAGAAGACAGCTAGGACAGATAGAACAAGAGACAGCTTATTGCATTATTCTGAAATGATCTGTTCAAATATGCATGTTTTAACCTACATCCCAGGCATTTTCAAGTGATCTGGCTGTATTCTACTAGATTGTATTACCTGTACAAATCTAGGTAGACAAACATTTTAATTCATAAAATCACAGCATTGATCAAGATCATGAAGGATATGCAAACAAAATTCATGGAGAAAAATCAAGCTCTTCCCAAAGAACAACAGAAAAAGAGAAGACCTTTAGGCAAAAGGGTTTAGGAAGCAGTAAATACATCTGAAAGAGGCAAGGTTATCTGGGATTTATAAATTTTCCCAAATATTTATGCCAGGTGCTAAAAAGCAGCATTGCCCTTGCTTAAAACTATTTGGACAAGCAGGCTTACAGCTTTCCTCTCTGTGTAAACAGTATAGCAGCATTCTAAACAGATTAATAGTGGTATCTGTTCAAGTCAAATATTTATGTAAGTTAGATGAGTGGAAAAGGTAGTCTAAGGAGAATATTTTAACCGCAGATTCTGAAAGGTACTGAAGTATCCTGCTTGCATGCAAACATCCCACCTTGAGCAAATCACGTTGTTTAAAACAAAAAGGTTTCGTGACCTAATCCATTATTTCCGGTGACCTAAGAAAGATTTTCTCTCCCTTTCAGAGCTGTCAGAGATATTTACACTTGTGCTAACCATCACAGCAGAGAGGTACCAGTACATAAGCAAAACCAGAGTTCAATGGCCATGTGCTACACTGGGAAGGGGTCACAGACTCTCTCTGGTCTCCCTGTGGTTTTATTCTACAATTATGAATTAATAATGCTCAAATTGTCTCATCTGCAGCCGGGTGGAAGGGAAAGCAGGAGAATAGAGATGGGTGACTACATTGCTGTGTCATGTCACAGTGCAGCAGAGACCCTGGACCAGCCAGAGCTGCCACCCTGGGACAGGATGCTCATGCCAAGCTGCTCCCATGGGAAGGAACTGCTGCTGTTATTTGCACACCGAGTGCCTCAGCCTCCTGTCAGTCTGTGACAGAGGACAGTATGGAATAGCTCTTCTAGTCCATAAATTCAATTGGAGAAACTCAAATTTTATAGTGGTGTTCTGGGTCAGGCAAAGTTGGCAGATGTTAAATGAGGTCAAATTTAAGAAGACTGAAAAAGCTGAGGTGGCATTTGCCTCTCTCTCATACCCATGATCCGTGGGTTTGAAGAAAACTTTAAGCATCCCTTGCACATGAATCAACATCCCTTATCCATTTCTGTCCTAATTTTTTGAATTTTTCATTTCAAGTAAGAATTCATTTCAAACAATAAACAGCTATGGAGTTAGAGCAGCACATCACAGAGGGTGAACTATTTTATAGCTTAAATCTGATGGGTCATATTTCACAATGTTTTCAACATCTGCAGATTTCTCTTGTTTTGTGGAAGACAGAAGTGAAGGTCTTGCAGAACAGGCAGCAGAGAAGAGCAGCCAAGATATTTTGGTGGCACAGCTGTTCTGCCTCAAGAGCTGGAGGGAAAGCCATCTCTGAGAGCAAGCAGAGCAAGGAAGCTTTACACAGCTACATGTATTGCCCTCATTTTGTTAAACCGGGCATTTATCTTCTCCTGTTCTGGAAGCCCAGCATCAGTGGTTAATTGATCTGGATCACAAACAGGCCAGTGGGAGCACTGAACGCAAAAGGAAAACCTCCTTCATATAAAGCTGGGTGTCTAAATACCAGCACCTATGGGCTCTTGGGACGTTACAAACCCAGGAAACCCGTCGCCTCCAGGAATCTCCTGTTTGCATACCACAGAGGGTTGTGGTACAGCCCTGGACACGGTTGTTTTGGGGACCCTGAGTGGGGACTGAGAGGGCAGGAGGTGCAGAGGCATCATTGGCAGTGGGGAAGGGGTGTGCTTGGAGGCAGGCATCTCCAGCAAAAGTAAGCAGCAGGCTTGTGAATTCGGTGGCTGGCATTTTTTCTGATTGGCACAACAAGGGAAGCTTGTGCTGGCCATACACTCTGCAGGAGGTGATGCACCTGGTGTGCAGCTCTACCAGGCCAACATCTCCTCTTCAGCCTCAGTGTGTGGTCTGAATTCGTCTCCATGTTGAACTGGAGCTCCAAACCATGACAGCACAGACCTATCACTAAAGGGGAGAAATGGAAGAGAAATCCTCTGTGTGCAAATGCTGTAAACAAACAAATAAAAAACCTTCTGCAAAGGAGCAGCAGTTTGTCAGGACAGAGTAGTTTTTTCCCAATATCGTCTAGGACTCCACTGCATAAGGCAAACATTAACCTGGTTTTCCAGCTGTTTTTCAGCATTCCCAGCTGAGCTTTCTTGCAGGAAATGTGCACCTTGGAGCACAGCCATCTGCATCAGCTCTAATCTCAATGGCCTTCCTGCCTTGCTGGGGCTGGGGGTAGGAGCTGTGGTGCTGGGCACAGGTACTGTCCTGTCCCAGCCTCAGAAAGGCAAAAAGTCAAAAAAAAAAAAAATACAGAACAACCCAAAATATATGACTGCAATCCACTGCTGCTCACATGAAATCCAGAAAAGCTTTGTTTCAGTCTGCACAAAGTCCTCCCACCTGAGCCTCAGCCTCCAAGAAAAGCTCAGGTTAAAAAACAAAACAAAAAAGGCAAAAATTAAGTTTTGCATGATTACAGACTGGGGATATAAATTCTGATCTTAAATCTGAGGGATAAATGCTTTTGGATGAAATAGGCCACCTTCAGAGGTTTCAGTGCTGAATTTCAGTTATCCAAGTAAGAGGTGGTGCTCTAAGCAGCTATACACGATTCCTAGAAATGTCATTGCCAAAGAAAAATTACTGCTGATGAGTGGGACTAGCTTAGAGTCTACTCTAGGAGAACAGGAGATGGAAATGGTGTTTTCTCTTAGATTTAGATGTCTGGGTTTTAGGGGAGTCTCCTCACCAAGCAATACTTCCACTGAGTTCATTTTGCAAGTGACGAGACCATCAGTCAGAGGATGACTGATGGCAGTCACAGCCCCAGCTCTCACACCACAAACATTGGCTTTCAGAGGTTTGTATTCACAATGGGTCTTTCAGCCACATGTCTCCAAAATGTTGGGTTAGCATTTTGGGAACGTTTCCAGAGCAAAGGCCAGCATCTTCGTCTTGAATGGTGATGCCGCTTCTCCTTCTTCCAGGACTTACTGGACTGGTGATTCAGCTCCTTCCTCAGACAAACTGAATCATACAAAATCTGGTCTGACTCACGAGAGGAAATTTCACATTCTTGCACACAGGAAAGACTCCCACATTTTTAAATGACTAACCAAAGATACAGCAATTTCTGAAAGAGGCTGAAAAGACAGCTCTGTATCAGATCTACTGTAGACACACCACATACTTCTATTTTGTACCAATGGATTAGTACAAGCCTCTCAAACACCTTATTGTCTGTTCTACTGTATTGTCACAGACATTTAACTTGCAGAGTGCTGAGGGAAAGCAATTTTCTGTCTCAACTAAAAATAAGAATAATAGCTCAATTGCACACAGGAAGTATGAAACTATCTGCAAAACAGGAAGGAGAGGATGCTTTTTGCATGAACACCACATCTAGATGCATTTTATTTTCTAGTCCAAGTAGATTCCTTCCCAGATGAGCATCTTTTTTGCATCACTGCTTATGTAGGTGGAATATATTACATATTTATCAGTAGTTTGTAGACTTTATGTAATTAACAATAAAAAGTTTATAATACTCTGATCTTTTAGATATAGCTTGTTAATAGAAATCACTGCAAAGAAAAATAAAGTAACTTGAAATCTAGTTATGTATTCTGAAAACTTTTTTTTTTCTTAACATCTTGTTGTTGTACATTAATAACATACCATAAGGGGGGAAAAAGTACATACTTTGGGGGTGGTAGTGGGGAGAGTCTAAACCAAGAATTTTGAGACTGAAACAATTTTAAGAGAAGTTACAGGAAACCCAGTTAAATGGATGCAAAAAGTTTTCCAATGAGCCAAGTCAAATTCAATGTAATCCAATCTAAGGAACACCATAGGAACACTCAGAGCCTTGCTATGATTATCTGTGTCTATGCCTCCACACACTGTCCAATTTTCATCACAGTGTGACTTAGCAGGATGTTCATAAATAGATCCCTAACCTTTCACTTCAGACACGTTAAAGCTGAATGAAGTATCCTATTGTAGTGCCATATCATATGTTCTAGATAACAGGGTGAGGTATTGATTGAATAGCAACTGCAATTATTCATTAACTCAGAAACACCTGAATAGTTCTTGCCCTCCAGAAAACTGTATGTTACAGCTGAGCTGACAATGGACTTTGTCCAGTCACTAAAGTGATGGGGTTTTTTACACTCTATAGAGATGGGATTCTCTCATTCCCTCTCTCTCTCCCCTTCTTCTCACAATTTAATGGCAATTAATATGCAGATACACTAAAGAACTTCATTCTTGAATGCACCAACTTGTGATTTAATGCATGAGAGCTCCTGAACTAGCCTGCTGCCACATCAATAGAGGGATAAACCTCCAGATTTAGGCTGTCTTTCCCCCAGTGCCCTCTGAATTCAGAGACTGGTAGAAACCAAACCTTGTTGAGCTCTCATGGTTAATCACAGTTACACTTAGGAGTCTAACACACCTCTGTCCCCTCTGAGGACAGAAATAAACAACTGCACTGAAAACAGGGTTTTTAATTTCTCTACCCTTCCCCTGATTTCTCATCTTTTTGATAGATGTGTTCTTTGGCTTCTTCTTGCTCACAAGAGGAAAACAGAGGACACATTAGTTCAACGTACCTAGATGAAAAGGCTGAAATTCGAGCCAAGAAATCAAAATATTTCCAAGGCTAACTGCTGAAACCTTCTATGTGCTGACTGAACCTACATGTTTGTGTACCTTTACAAATTATTCTGCAGAATGGACTCTTTATTTTTTATTTTCTGCCACCCCAGGCAGTCCCAGTGAAACAGCAGGCCTCCACGGCTTGTGTTTGCACCAGCTGAGCTCTCAGGAGCAGTTTCTCCTTCTTTATCACCTCTCAGGCTCCTGGTACGGGATGTCAAAGGATCCCTTTTGCTGGGAATGGTCACCCCAGGGCAGGGCTTCAAGCCTGGTGCAGGTCTTCAAGGCTAGACTGCCATACTACAAGGTGCAAAGCAAAATGCAACCAGACCTGTGGCTTTGCAGAGGCCAGTGCAATGAGCAGAGAGCTGTGGCGATTTTCCTTTGAGAATCTGAACTGCTGGAGGCCAAATGAGAAAGCCTGGACCAGTCACAGACTAAATTAGATTTGGAAGAAAAACTGCTCATTGGACCAGGTATCTATTGTCCAGCCCAGAAACCACAGGTGTGCATTGCAATGGCCTATCCAACAACTGATGGTGGGGAATATAAACTTGTAGCTCGCTGCAGGTGAAAGGAGTTGCCTCAAGGAGCTGCTTGAGTACCCAGCAGCAGCAAGGCACCTGGAGGGGCCATGTACATGTCATGAAGGGCCTTGCCAGCATCACTGACTACAGAACCCAGGCTGAAAAAGTCATTAAAATATCTGTGTTAAACTCACAGGCCTTCCCGCCCACCCCCGACTAAGTGGGCAATTGTTCACGGTATAGAAAGAGGCATGCAAAAATGCTTCCTTTTCATCACATGCATTATAAACATCAGTCCTTCTACGGCACTAAGAAAAGCTGTCTCACTCTTGTCCCTTCAATCTCCCATTTTTCACCCAGCAGACAGTGGCGAGCTGTGGTGACTTGCTGTCCTAACCAAGGACAAACCTCACACACTCATCACAAGCAGTTTGAGTCTTGCAAACAGATGGTGAAAGAAACAGTCTATATGAATTAAAAATTTAGCTAACAGTTTACAAGAAAAATTCCCAACAGAATCAATTTCTGGACAGTTTCTGAACAGTTCAGAATAGCTGCTGATTTGTTGGGCTTTTCAAAAGCAGAGACTTCCACGGCATTTGTTATTTTCTGATTTATTCCACGATATAGCTGTGATGCTTTGGCTGGAAGATTTCCTTGGCCTGAACAAGAGCTGAATTTGAATTTCAAATATTGCAGTCCGCACAGTTGAGACTTCCCTTTCAGGAAGCACTGTAGTCTTTTAAACTTCAAATTCCCCATTTTAGAAGGCTTGGCAAAACACAAGGATCCATAACTGTGCATTCAAAATATTGAAAGTGCGAGTGGATGCCAGCAATCCCGTCCCTCGCAGGCAGGAAAGTCACATTTGCACAAAATCCTTCCCTGATTAGGGACTCCTGATCCAGAAATGTATCATAAGGCTTACAGGTGTTGCTTCTATTGCAGACAGTGGAATTAAGACCCAAAAAAACCCGACTCCCAGCCTGGTACAGCAAAATAGCGGTAGAGGAGAGAGCATAAAATCTATGTAATTTTTCTGGTTTTCATTGCTTGGGTATCCAAAGCTGGGCAGCAACCAGTGTGGAAGTGGCAGGAGGGTGACCAGAGAAGCCTGGCTCACCTGGGACCTCCTCACTGCAGAGGCTACCAGCTGCTTGCCAGCCCACCGGCAGCTGCTGGGCAGCCAGTTCTCCCAGCACAAGCCAACTGGGCCAAAATACAGCCTGGTCCCTTCTCTGCAAGTCCGCTGTCTCCTGCAGACAAGTAGGTAGTCTCCTGAACTCATCACAGCTCAGTGTGATACCCAAATCACCCCAAATTTTGGAGCCTTAAGTATATGGCTCAGTGTGAAACATCTCAAGAGATATAGCTGAACAATTTCAGGAAAATGGGGTTTAGCTGCTATTCTTCCTCGCGTACTGCATGCTTATCTTGATGTTCTTTTACAGTTCCCTCAGTGTACAATGAATCAGGAAGAATAAGCACAAATGTACCTGAGGTGGTAGCCTGCTGATAATTCCACTCTACCACTCAGTGGTACAAACTAATGCTGTCTGTGACAAAATCAAAACAACCATCTTCCACCACACACAGTCTGCCGTAGCTGTATTTTTATTTTCTCTAGTGACAGCATAATAAGTTTGTCAAAAATTATGTGCATGTCATGTGCACACATATAGAAACATACACATACATATAAATTTCCAGTACTGTACTCAACTGTAAATGGAAACAAGTCAACTTGACAATTAGCCAATATAAAGAGAGCTAAAGAAATTTTAGCCCGCACACCTATCCCTGCTTCCCCTGCCAAGATGTGGTTTAGCCATCATTTTTTCCTATTAAAAAGAAGTGTAAATGTTTCCTCTGTTCCTGTGTTAAGACATGTAGAAATAGGAAAAGTTACTAACACAGTGACTGTCTGGACAAAACTTTATAACATCTATACCCCAAGGGCAATATTTTGGTATTACTGCAGTTGACAGTGCTCAGAAATCTGCAGAGCCAGGATTTCCCCCACAGCAATTCAAATGCTCAAAGTAAATAAAATACAGAAAATGAGAAAGAAAGAAAGAAAGACTGTAACATGTGATCTCTTGCAGTCATTAGCTTCAAGTACTGGCTGCCTCTACCACAATACCTCTAAAGACTCATGTAATTCCTCATTTTTAGAAATTTCAGTCTTAGGAGAGGCGGCTCTCAATCTGAAAAAAAGAATTTTAAATCTTGCTGCAGTGAAGCTGCAGAGGGGTTCAAGTGACTTGGTGAAACTTAGGAGCAAAGAGACACTCAGCACTGTAGCTGAGAGCAGAGCAGCCTGATCCCATTGCAATCCCTTCTCAGTCACTGAAGCCTCGATCCTTTCACAATTCAAACCACTATTCAAGTTAGGACCATCTTTCAGAGTAACCTACTGTTTGCAGCATTAATTCCCTGAAAAACAAAAATAGGTGAAATAAAAGGTAAAAAATAAAAAAGGAGCCAAGCCCAGAGAGCAGGATTGTACCTTTAAGTGCTTAGACAGCTCTAAGTGTTTTCTTCCTGCTCAGGAGGCTTGTTGGCAGCCTCAGTCGACCTGCAGCCTGCTATGTCTTTAATCGTGGGCTTCTGGCCACAGCTCATTTGGGAGCTGCTTGTACATTCCTGGTTAATCTTAGCCTTCTCCATTAGCATTAGGGGAGACGTGCTGTCTGACATGGCAGTAGAAGTGCCCCAGCCCATGGGACTGGCCTTCGGCGTCGGGGATGGGCGGAAAATGTTACTGCAATTGTGACAGGCTTCAGCTCACGCAGAGAGATGTGCAGTTCTTGCATCAATGCACAGGATCTAGGTGCCACCAGGCCAAGGACCAGTGCTCTGCTTCACACTGCCAACAGGGTGAGGGATGCCTCGCTGCTGACTCCCTGCTCTGTGATACTGTTTGAGAATGAGGGCCAAGAAAAGAGCTGTGCTGCATTTTTTTGGGCTGCTCTCTTCCCGCAGCCGCCCAGGAGAGAGGTGTGCACAGGCACACAATGCTCGCAAACATTCCCGAACAGATCACGCAACCCAAAGAGCTGCCAGCCACTCTTCTCTCGCCCCAAGCAAAAAGCTGGGCAGACTCTGGCCCCAAATCACATGTGGCAAAGTCAGAAAGGACTTAAACATTTGAAATCTTGAATAAATGGCAAAAGCAAATGACACTTCAAGATAAAGGTTCAGGTTGTCTCTGGTTACTTTAAGAAGATGCCGATGTCTTCAGAGGCTGATTTTCCCTCTGGACGTCATAACTTGAGACGTGGCCCACATTGTGGGCAGAAAATGAATAAACTGTTTCCCAGGACAATCACAGCAGGAGCAGGTTCTTTCTAGCACACTAATTACAGGGAATGGTGAGGATGAACAAAGCACACTCTAAAACTCCATGTAGATGCATTAAAGATGACATCTCCACTCAGAGGCTCCCCTAGAGCATCCCGTCGAACTCTACTAGTCATGTCACTTCATATTATTTGACATAATGCCATACGCTGCTGATAAAACCAGACAGATGTACACAACAATAATGTAACTGTGCCTTCAGAAAATGGCAGAATTAGTCCCCTGTGACATTGTGACCAAGTAAATTAAAGTGAGCAGGGAAAAAATATGTTTCACACGTATTTTTTTGCTACCCAGTATTAAATTATTCAGTTATATACTATCTGAGTCTTTTTGCAAGCAGCTGGCACTATAAAACAGGGACAGTCCTATGAAGGGAATATAAACTGACCTTTTGTATGTGTAAACGAAGAGCAGCCACAAAATACATCCTGTTGACAGAACAATATAAAAATCACTGGAGGGATGCGGTAGATTAGGTGTGCTGCAGTACAGTACTAGTTACTTCATTACATTTTTCTGGAAAAATTATGCTTGCCACCACTTCAAATTAGAAGGCACCTTCCTTTCAACTTAATGTGGTGCTTCTGATCCAAGCCTCTAGCCTCCAGGATTTTAGGTCCTGAGCTGTGAGTCAGCAGAGCTATTGCATTGTTTGACTGATTCAAGTCTCCCTCATTGAGTCTTTGTCAAAGGGAGGGCAAGTGCCATTACTCCTCTCCTCAGCTATTACTGCACCTTCAAGGAGCTGAAGCTTTCCATCTCTCCTGGTTTGCTTCATCACAATCTCTCATTTGTACAAACAGGATCAGACAAAAGGTCCACCTCCCCAGAAATTCTGGGGTCTAACAGCAGTCCATGGCCCCTGCAGTGCTCTCAGGGGAATCACTGATCCAGCTCCTCCTGCCCACCATACTTTCTCAGTTATCCTTGATTAATACGTAGTTTGTTACAATCACATAGTATAAATATTTTTGGCATGAAATGGAACCATTATTGACACTAAATCATCCTATAAAAGCACTTATGGTAGATTTCACAGATACTGGATTGCATGAAAACGCTTTACACTGTCAAGCACTGTTTTGGGAAATATAAACGCCTTAAGTTCTTTGTGTATATAGAGGACAGGCTGCATGATTAGCCTGACCTGCCTTTAACATTTCCCAATCCTATTGCAGTTGCCCATTTTCACCTTTAAGACAGTAACAGCAAAAAAGAGTGACAGGACCGAGGGAAACAGAGCCTGAAATCTGCAGTTTTTAAAAGTTTGGGACTAAAAATTTCAGTCACTTCTGAGAACAAACTCTAATGGACAAGCATTTTCTATCCCACATTAAAGAACCCACTATGCACTAGCAAGGTTTTATTGGAAAGACTCTCAGGCCTTCTTGCTCTGAGGGAGGGACTGGGATTTGGGTGCAGCAGCACAGGAACATGGGACCTGTAGCACACAAGCCACACCTGCAAAGGTGGGAAGCCTGGGAGGGAAGATAGCAAACGGATGGTGAAGGAAACAGGAGAAGGCAGAAGCAGCAGGAATCAGTGGGTAGAGAGGAGAAATACCCGCGTACAAATGCACTGCTTACCAGAGCATCTCCTCGTCCCAAGGCCAGGATGGAGCCCGGCTCACCTGAGGCTCTCCATCCCTCTGCTGCAGGAGCTGGTGACAGGTGGCCTCTCCTGCCACTCTCACCCAGGTCCCTGTGGACAGCAGCAATTAGTGATGGTCAGTAACTAAGTTATTTAAAGTGCCAGAGACCTGTGTAATAGCTTCTACAGCCTCAGGCGCAGCGCAGGTGGCAAGTAAATGCCACTACTACACTGTGTTACAAAACCTTCGGGGATAAAACTATTCTTTTAAAGGTAAACTGGGAAGTTATACATGGGAACAAATGAAAAACAGAACTTCAAGACCAGTACATACAAGACTAAGTTTGACAAAGCCAGGTAAGGCCTGAAATGAAGTTGTCTCTACAAGCCAAAAGCAGTTCTTTTTATGTCTGTTTGTCGGGTTATCATCTTGCAATTATCAATACATGAGTACATAGAGTTTTTCCATACAATCCCTTACCGTAGTCAGTGCAAGGGAAAGAGAACCCGTAGAAACACAGTAGACTTAAATACAGAATAAAACTCTTCGCATAGTCCAGATTCTGCTGAAAATAATTAACTTTGGAAGATAAGGCTGGGGACTGCAGGTGAAAAAAATTTAGTTTTACATGCAATACAGCAGAATACCAGCCAGCAAATCAGCTTTTACCATCTATTTCTACCTAGATAATACTAGATTAGCTGAACTGGATGACTCTTCAGTGGTGAGCTACTGTGTATTGCTTTCTTTTTACCTACATGATCTAAGTTGCTTCGAGCTGCTTGTTTGCTGAGTTGCATGAACATTCATAGAGCAGAACCCTGTGCCAGAAGACCCCTACTCCACAAATTTTTTCACTTTTGCCCTCATTTGGCTAACTTCCCCTGAGCAAGACCATCATAATGCTCATTTATTTCAATGAAAGTATCACTTTGGTAACTTTTGTGAAACACCCTCATGACAGACATCAGAGTAAGCCAGGAAAAAAAAAAAACTAATAGATTTATCTTCTAAGCACATCTTAAAAATCATTCTGTAAAAAAAGACACAAGGCCAAGTACTGAATGAGAAGCTGTAATTTTACTTGAGAAAAAAACACCCACTCTGAACAAGGAGTGGGAGAGACTTTTGCATTCATGTGGTTAAATGCTACTATTTAAACACACTCACAGTAGAGATGAATTAAGAGTGCACTGCAGTTTGACTCATGGTATTTCTTGAGTGTTTGATTTTACAAGCTTCATGACATTCTTGTAATATTTCTCCTGGGTAAGAATTTGATGTAAATATCACACCTTTTAAAACAAAACAAAACAACAGCAAGAAAAAGTAAATTCTTTGCTGTTAGGGGATGATGCCCCATCACTTGCTGAACATCTGGTTTTGAAAAAACACCCAGTAGAGTTTTGAAGTTGTTGTCTGAACTAGTTCAATGATTTTCCTGTTTTAGCACTGTTTAACACGTTGCTTTTTCTCTTTGAAGATACTTTCTCAAAGTGCCAGGCTACCTTACCTGCCTGGACCTGCAACTTAGTCCCTGCAGCCAGCCTGGGGAAATGCACCCACTTGGGCAAAAAGAACCAGAAACTGCTTTTTTGTGCATCTAGAGCATCTAACACAGCCCTGAGACACATGCTGATAAGAATGTGTCTGGCTTAGAACACAGCTGTGTAACATATGCATTTTACTAGGGTGTGATGACTCATGATTTCTGTCTAGTAATTTCATCTGGCTGTGTGATGGACAGAGTTAGGACACGCCATAATGGGTGCTCTGGAGATGAGGCAACTGCCCCTCATTTCTCCTCTGCACCCCACTCCAACACCTGAGCTCTCCCACTGCCACAATTTGCTGCAGAGCTGGTTTTGTGTCTCCTCTTTTCTGGAAGCAGCCTATGTAAGCGTTTATATGTGTGCATGTCATTTACTGTGGGAAGGTGTTAGTAATGAATCAAAGCTCTTGAATAGTGCCCTTCACACATACCAGGGACTCTCAGCCATGCACCATCCCCCGCTGGATGAGCCAGACTATTCTCACCCTTAATCTCCCCGAATTCTATGTTGCTGAGAGTAGGCTGATTCTCAATTGCTCCTCTTGCATCAAGACACACTGGCCCAAAAGCAGGAGCCCACTTTTCCCATATACATGTCCTGCCCTGAGAGAGGAGACCAGCCCAAGGGCTAGAGCTACCTCCTTTCTCCTGCCTTCTGTGGGGCAGGCAGGGTGGGGGCAGTGCTGGCTCCCCAGGGAGCCAACTAAAGCTGCTCTGGGGGCTCATTCCCCTGCAGAGCTTGGCTCAGATGAGAGACCAGCTTCATGTCTGTGCGCAAAATCAGTCTGCAGCCCCAAGAACATCAGTGCAAAAAAGTCTTGTCTGGCAGGTAGTTACTCCCTCGCCTTCTGGAAACCCAGGAGAAAAAGTGGGAACAGAAAGTTTTTGTATAAAAAGCTGCCTATAATCTCTGCCACCTACTGAGAGGGTCCCTGTCTGGACTGTGAAAGCAGTTCATAGTCTTTCTGGCTCCTCAGTGGGGTTGGATGGACAAATACCTGTAACAGCCAAAACACCTTCTTCCATTTATGGGTGGCCATGAAAGGACCCCTCCATGACAGGGGCCAGGACCTCAACAGATCTGTGTCTAGTCATCCAAATAATGGAAGTGCCCAGTCCTTGTGTTTCTGAATGGATATGGTGAACACCACCAGCACACAGCAATTTATAAACTGCTGTTCATCAGCGCTGCTCTACTACAAAACAACATCAGGGTAAACACAACACTTTGGAGGCAGGCTAGCAGTGCAAAACTCCTTTCTTGTCCTATGGAAGACCACCCAATTTCCAAACACTGATCAATGATGGTTCATGCACTAAGGAATTGTTTGAAGGAATTGCTTACACTAGGTTGTATACATTTTGTCTTAGTAAAAAGACAATCTGATTTGGCAATAGTTTACTAGAGAGAATTGCTTAAAAATTCAAGTGGAAATAATATTTCTGTTCTTCTTGGTTTCTTTGGATAATTTCCCATTTAACAGCTTAAGGGAAACCATCATTTAGAAGAAATACCCATCGGTTCTGAAGAAATCACAACCTCCTTTTATGGCAACAGAGACTAAGCATGAATGATGACCTCTACATGCATCAGGCTTGTGTGTGACTTTTTCTTTTGGATGTTATTACTCTTCAAGCTACCGAGTCAATGGAAAGTTATGAGAAAATCTAAGTCATAGATGATAAGCTTAACATAGCTACTTTATCGTCCAGGCCTGCAAGCGAGCAGACATATAACCCCGAAATGGAACTCAAAGATCATCTAGTCTATCCCCCCACACCATACACAGGGAAAGGACTATGCAAACCATTCACAACAGACCTAGCCTAACTTGCTCTTAAAAAGCCTCCAATGAAGGTGATTCTTTTCCACTTACAATATATGCTGTGAGACTGAACATGCTAACCTTTGCAAACTTTTGTCAGCAGAAATTTAATATTTTCCTGAAGGTTATTAATGAGCTCATTAGATAGCAGTGTGTTAAACACTGGTCCCTGTAGCACCACACAACAATTTCTAGTCTATTTAGTTACAATTTGCTTTTTATGACTACATTTTGAGATCTGTCAGCTTGCCATGTCTTAAGTCACTTGTTAAGTGTCTTGCTACACTATAGCACTGCTTTGCAATCAGGACACGATGTGGTGTTAATGCGTCCCAGAACTCCAGTGTCAGCTATCTGCCTCAATCAAGCCTCAGTTTTTGAACTCTGAAATCATGAGTGTTTAACATGTCCTAGTATTTTCTGAAACTGTGCTGACTTGCTGTAAGTGTAGTCCATTTGTTGTCTCTTACTTAAGTTCCTGAATAGGCAGCTGACACAACTGACATGAAATTAACCAGTTTATAGTTAGTTACCATGCGTGGCACAACTCTACTTCTCTGATGGGATTTCCAAAACATAGTAGAAATTACAGCCAGTGGGGTTCAGATCCCTGCAGACAGCTGTTTCAGGAGCCTCTACTGCAAGCAGAGGACCATAGCAGTGGAACAGATGAAAGCAGATTTGTGTCCGACCTCATCTTTCCACCCGAGGCTCCTTTCTCTGGAATACGAGTGCCTGAATCTGGCTGGCTGCCTGGAAACCTGGAGCCACACGCTGCTGCCCAGCTGGCCAAGACGTACCTGCAGGCTTGGCAACAGCTGCCTGCTGCCAAACAGAACGGAGAGCAGCTGAGTTTTCCTTAATGAAATGAGGCATTAATGGGGTTTTTCTCCTCTGCCCAGCTGTTGTTTTTCACAAAGCTTGCAGGAGCTGATATCTGTGAAACATCTCCATAAGAATTAGTCTACAGGTTTGGAATTATTGGGATAGGATCTGGCAGACTGAGATCCTTTTTGCCTCATTTCTGTAGGAAACCAAACTGAATACTCTTCTTCCGCCCAAATGTATTTTTGTATCCCCTTGGTTACTGACAAACTGAACAGCACTTCATTGTTCTCATGAGATCTAGAGACAGCCTGCCACTGCTTATTTTAAAATGACATCAATACTTACTGAGTTCCTTTTTGTATCATTAGCAATTTAACCATTGTTACCAAGTCTGGTAACCAATTTCTTGGTACTTCTTCAACTTCAAAATCACTTCATACCAAGGCTGTCATTAAGCATCTTCTGCTGTGTAAATCCCAAGAAGGACTTGGGACTAATTGTTTTGAAGAGGAGGGAAGTACCCAGATCACTCAGAGGTAAAAGTTGAAGCCCTGCTCCTCTCCTCAGCATCTCCTGGTGCTCAGCTCCCAGCTCCATGTGCTCACCTCTGTCTATCCCTCCACATAAGCACCAATTTTCCCATTCACTGTGTGAGCAGGCCAGCACCCAATCAGCGCTCATGGAGATCCACAAAGATGACTTAACAAGGGCCACAGCAGAACCCCTGTCCTTTGCAGAATTACTCGGAGCTGCCTTAGAAAACCTGACCCTAGATATCAACAACAGCAAACAGTTTGTTGCAACAAAATTCTTTAATGAGTCGTAATGGGGCTTAGGGAGAATGAAGAATACAAAAGGCACTTGCTGACGGCAAAAAAAATGTGAAATCCTGGAGATAAATGAAAATTTCCTTTATTGTGCAATAAAATTGGCCTTTTAAAGCTTAACCAGTCCTTTCAAAATATTTCAAACTCCCTTCTCACCCCGCTGTGCTGCCACAATTACAACAGAAGACAACTGGAGGGAAAATTAATAGGACATTGCTGACACTAGTGCTTTTTTAGCACGTTTTTCTGCCTTAGTTGCCTAATAGGAGCAGCACCTAGAAAATGTTGATAACATAACCTCGATGATATTTTTCCTATAGCAAATTAAAGAGTTGGATGCCATACTGCTAGTGCGAAATGTGTGCTGACCTTGAACTCTCAGATTGCAGTGCGGCAGCACCAAAAGACTATTCTGAAGCAGATTTGTCTTTCACCAAGAAATCCCTGAAGTAACACAGATGATTTAATGTATTTTTTGCAGGGATGAAAGCCACAATATTCTTGACTTCAGGGAAAGGCAAACCTGCATAGATTTGCATTGCTCTTATGTGATGAACCATCATGTCTGAGAGAGTTCTGAACCAAAGCATGTCTCAGCTTTGAAAACAGTCTTTTCAATCCTTTTATTTAGGAAGCTCCTGTTATAGTCTGAAAACCAAGGATTTGGGGAATTAAGTACCTGCTGCATGAAGGTTTAAAACTATGGCAGGAATTTGCATTTTGACAAGTATGGGTTGTATGTCACTTGTAAATTTCTTGTCCTTTTAAACAGTAAATTGGAGGCAGGACTTGTCCCATGCATAGCACTCATTATTACATTAAAAGCTCTTTGAAAATCACATGCTGCAGAGACATAATGGCCTTTTTTTCCTAAGCAACTCTGCAAAACCCTGTTTTCGTGATGAATGACGTATCTTCTGATTGCACAGAAAGTGAACATTGACATTTTGGGGATGTAAAGCACGTGTTTTTGAAATGTTCCAGAGATCAGCATACAAGAAAATACAGGAGCATTATTTTCAAACACCAGTCACAAAAGTTAAGCTTCTAAGTTAATGTTTAGGGTCCTAGATATAAATTACAGAAAGATCAATTTATAATCCTAATATTGAGCATCTAGTCTGTGTTCTATGAAATTATGTGTAACTACTAGTAAACCTTAGAATAAGGGTTTTTTTTAGCAAAGCAGAAACTCCTTCACTACATATAGCTACCATAGCACCCTTCACAGTGCAAAGGGCAAGCAAAAACTGAGGGACTTTTTTGTGCCTTTGCAGAGGGACAAGTTCATATATAATCCAGCTCTGCTGACAGAATTAATTACACACATTGCATCCCCCCGAGAGTTCTGTAAAATGGAGACTGGAGCTGTGCTGGAAAAGGTATGGTGTAACCGGCTATTAAAACGTGTCCTGCGCCCATTCTCAAAACCCACTGCAGCAAACACAGCAGTTGTTTCCCATGGGAACCAATTGGTTTGTACTTTGGTCAACAGACAGTTCTCCTTTCTCCTCGCTTGCTTAGGTTTGAACCAAACAATCCATGGTCTCTAATCTCTCTTTCAGGCAGGCACTCATTGACTCTGTTTCATCTTCTCCAAAAATAAAAAAATTAAAAAATGAGGGAGTGTGAAGCAAAAAGAGTAATCAGAAGGAATGTGCAGTCTTTGTGATGGCCTCAGCACTGAATTAAAGGGCACAGACTCTCCTGCGGCAACATCCTAGCAAGCATGGTGCCAACAAATGTTGCTGTTTCTTGTGAAAATGGGAAGAGTTTTGAAAACACGAGGCTCATTAAACATCTGCTTTTGTGGCGTAGAAAGCAGAGCTTGAAGGCCATTCTTTAGGAGAGAGACATCAGAGAACTCAAAATGCTTTACAAGAGGAGACAATTTCCATTCTTTCCACCTCCAGATGTGGACACCGTGGCGGAGGTGATGGCTATCTAGCATGCCAGGGGCATGGCTGACAGCAGAGCTCAGAGCAAGAGCCCACACTGGCTACCCAGCCATGTGAATGCAGGACAAAGGAGGAAAAGGCTGTGGAAGATTTGGGGTAGGACTGGAGGAAACAGCTTAGCACATTCAGAAAAACAAGATCAGAGGCTTATTTAAGACAAATGGCATTTGGAAGCCTTTAAGTCAAAATACAAATTAAACCAGTTGATTACTGTTGGAGTTAGTATGTATTTCATTTGCTAAAAAAAAAAATATAATGTCTGGTCAAAGTTGAATGTGTCGAAATGGCGCTGACTGATTCCTCCTCCCTGCACTGACCTGACCCACAGCAGCTTCTCGTTCAACTCAGAATCATAAGAGAAGGAGAAAATATAAGACCCTTGGTTTGGGATGCCAAACCCCATCCTGTTTACCTGGGACCCCCATCCTTGCTTCTGTCCCAACCCTGTGAGTCTGAGAGCATAAACTGAGTGTCAGGATGGATCAAGAGAAAACATCACTTAACTGTTTTGTGCTGTGGTACAATCACACACCTTGCTTGCTCCCCTAGAGAATGTTCTGTGCACACATAATGATGGTAATAATAGTAAAAAAACTCCATGGACCATTGGGTCCAAACCACATCACTTCTAATTCTTCAGGTCTTAGTTATCCTCTTACTGCTGCGCATACACCACCCTGCAGTAGGCTGAAAGACAGGAGATTTCAATAATAATGTGCTCTGCCAAGGCTGATATATATTCTCGTATATCAGCTTGTTTCTGTGTAAACCCACAGGCTTTTTTCTATTAGGGGCTTCCTTCCAACATTGTGCTGCTGCACTAGCTAGCAAGTATCTGAATTCCTAAAAATATTGACAAGGAACACATCAATGCCTATGCGTAGTGCTACCAAACAGACCTCATGCCAGAGCCATAACCTTTCTAAACAGAAAGGACTAGCTGGAAAGCCCTTCAAAGCTGGTCAGGGCTGCTTCCTAGCGAATGTTGGGCTTTGTGGCCAAAGGCCCGAAACCCTTCATACCCAAGAACTCCCCCTCTGCCAACCTAACAACTTCAGCAGATACGAAATGGGTCCAGAGGCCAAATATTTTTGCTTGAACACACATAAGCAGTCCCTAATGATTTCCATGGCTTATTGCTATTTTAATACCCTCTCTGTTTTTCAGGCATAAAGAGAAGTTGCCTAAGTAGCTGACAAAGTGTGATGAAAGGATCAAACTCAGACAGATTTTTGCAGCATGAGGTGTATCTGTATGAACATTTGGCATTATACTCTGCCACCCCCTGGAGAATCATCTACAAACACTCCTGGGCAACACCTTTTCCTAAAACATTTTGTAACCTTTCATTGTACAATTAATGGTTGCCTAGAACAAATCTTCTTCTGTCCCTTCCCTGTAGCTGTGAACAGACTCAACAGCCTATATAACCACCCTGAACTTCTTCCTCTTGCTTTTTGCCTTTCTAAATTCATTGTAACCCATCCCTGCTTTGCTGATTCTGGCAGATGAAGTCCCCTGGATTTTTTCTGGCCCCTTTCTCACTTTCTTGTCCACTCTTCGTGCATGAGTGATTCTCTCACATACCCCATGGCTACAGCTGTATTCGCCTGTGTCACCCCTCATCAAGTGCCCTCAGGATATGGCTATAATTAATTGTTTGCTGTGCCTCAGACAAGGAACACTTCTTTGAGGACAAAGCCCATACTGAACCCAGACAAGACGAATGAGGACAACAACTCCTGCTTCAGTTAGTGTCTTGAAGATAAAGAGAGACCTTCTGCAAAGAGGTTTTTCTGTACATCGGTCAAAGACTGAAAATATTAGAGAGGCTTTTACAAGATGTGCAGGAATTTGGAATAGCTCAAACATCAAAATGGAAATAAAGTTAGTATTTTGGATGAGCCATCTTTCAGTCATTGTGCTTGAATGATTTCATGATTTCATCCATCAGGTGATGAATTTGTCAAAACAAGATAAATATATATAAGTGTAACATCCATTGTAGAAAGACAGAGTATATTTCAATGGGGTCTAAAGCCAAGTGCAGGATTTATCTACAAAAAGAAAGTTATGCTGTTGCCAAATGGCTACTCCTATAAACTGATCCAGTTAAACTAACATAAAAGGTTCTTTTTACACCCTTTTTTTCCAATGTAAAAATAGCTCCTTATAGTTTGAGATACATTTGTTTCAAAGTCTCTAAAAGGCTGAGCCCATGTCAGGATCCACAGCATTTTACTGGCAGCAAGAATGATAACCGCGAAGAACTATGTAACCACCTTGTACTTCCTGAGCTCTGGAGCCAAATTATGGCACAAAATGAAGTGAAATGGCATGTCACACACTAGAGAATCAAGCAATACTTGAACTGATACAGGCACCGTACTTGGCAGGAAAACCTTAAAGCAACTTCACTGGCTAAGCATCCTGTGTTGTCCATAAATTGTAATTCATACAATTACCAATTCTGCTGTTGCTGCTTCAAAACAAAAATTGCTAAAATGCTCTTCTGAGAGGATAATTTATCATACCTGGGGTTTGGCAAAAGAAACTATTACCCACTCATAGATTTAGAAATTCTCTGAGATAGTTTCAGCATGGAAAAGCAAAATCTTCTTCCAATATAGACATATACTCTATTTACATTTCTGTCAGCCCTAGAATTCGGCAAAGCAGAATAAAGTTTCCCTGGAGTACAGCCCAGTGAAGAATTGGTGAATAGTTTATATTTTATAACAGTGTTTTAAGTCTCTGTTATTAGCCATACATTTGGAATAGGACATTTCCTGAGTCCTCATTTACTGCCATAGCATGACAACACTAAATCAAGCTTTTGTTTGCTTGTTACTTTGGGAATTTTCCTCATTTAAAGGTATTTTGCTTTGTTATATGGAGAGCGGGAATGAGACAAAGAACAAAAGACTTTTGTTTTGAAGGAGGAGTTATGGCATTAGCAGTTGCATTACATGTGTAATAGAATAAATACATATAATGTGTAGCACTTCACGTGTATGATTTAATTTGTATGAGGGCTTTCTGTTCTCAAAAATAAATAACATTATTCCCTTTAGTTTTCTGTTAAAGAATCAAGAACAATTAAAAATCATGAAAACAAGTATTACTGTAGATGTACACGCAGAAAGAGACCTGCACAGGACCTTTTGAGTAGAAATACCGTGGCTATCAAAGGAAATTATTCCCTTGATGTTTTAATTTAAATACAACTTTTGGGAGGGTTTGGATTTAAACATGTTGGATTTCTTTTACTTAGGATGCATTATTATTTTTTTTTCTTCCTTTTTCTGTAGCCTGCATTCTTTTGGAGCGTCAGGGGCTACAGTTTGTTTCACTAAAGCCAAAAATGTGGTTTTGCTTTGTATACTTAGCACTAGTTTCTATGTAAGATACACACTGGACAAATCTCAAGTAAAGGTCTCTTCCAGCAGAAGGTCAGACGCTTGCTGCCTTTTCCATATGTTCTGAACTGCGTTGCTGGCTAGCTGTGTGTTGAAAAGGAGCTTTGAGAAAGAAATCCAGTCCTTCTTGCACATCTGGAAATGTTGATGGTCAGTTAGATTTTAAAGCATTATGGTCATTCTCCACAGCAAAGATTCAACATACCTTCAAGGCAAATGCAGTCATTTCCAAATGCTCGTGACATTCCAGTGGTCATTTGAAATGAAGAGAGAATGGATTTCAAAAAAACTTAACAAATGACCTTACAACCTTCAGAGTCCCTGTGTACTCCAGCCCGTGTCTCAACTTTTACACCGTTATTGCAGTAAGACAAAACACTTTTGCTGTTGTTTTTTACAGCGACTTCAAATTGTCAATATGATTTACATCATGAAACTCATCCTGAAAAAATAAAGGAAAAAGGAAGACAGAGGAACAGTCTCAGGCAAGAAGAAAGCCCTGTTTTTCTTTAAGAACCTAAAGACAAATGTGGCTGAAGTGGAACAAACTAATTGTCCTATATGACCCTAATTAAATGAAAAGTTATCATGTTTCTAAAGATGAGAATACCTACAGAGATAACATCTTTTTTATTCATGAAGTTCTATGTTTTATGTACATAGCTTTTACAAAATCTTCTTTCGTTTCAAGAAAGCATTGTATGTTTATCTAGTCTCCTGGAATACAGAGAAGGCACATATGGTGAGCATTTTTGTACCATCAATCAGATTCTAGTTTGTCAGTCAAATCTGTGTAGTGTAAACACTGTTCAAAAGAGCAAGATTCTTTCACTTTTTTAATAAAAATTGTAATACTATTTATTTTAATAGTTGCAGATTCTACCTTGGAAACATTTTAATTTTTTCAGTGTGAGGTTTTTACCACCTAAGGTCTTCAAGAGACATAATTTTTCTGAAAAGAGTAGAAAAACACCTCTAAAAGTTAAGCTACCTACAGTTGAAAATGTAACACCAGAGACAGTCAAAATCCTTTGTGTCTTTAGTTAACTTTTGGTTTACTCAAGGCTGAAAGACCCTCTGTACCCTCCCAGAGGCTCTGTATTTTATGCTAGGATAAGTGATTCTCACTTCATTTTGCTTAGCCTGCTTGTTTGGCTCTTTTAATTTGCCTTTGACATTGAAGTGATTTTCCCAAAAAGAGTTTATCTCAGTCTGCATCTTATTTGCAGCTGATCTGTCCATGTGGTTTTCTAATATCGAAAGACCTACAGCAAGAATAGAGCCATCACGTTACAGGAGATCAATGACCATAATTTACTGTCGGCTGAAGTCAGATAACTGCAACACAACCAGGTAATTTGGGAGTGCCCTGGGAGCTGTGCAGTGTTTGCTCACGCTGCCTCCAGTTGGGTCCAATATTATATTTCCCATGCGTAAGATTAACCCTCTGAAATACTTGCATTCTTAGACATGGACAGGTCTTGCAGGCTTGAGGTCAAATTAAGTTTGACTTGCAAAAATCTTGATGTATTAAGTTAACTGCTGCTGACTTGCCCAACTGTGGAGAAGGTTGTAAGGCTGTTTATAAGGTCATCTGCCACTGCAGGTTTAACAGGTAGCATGAAACTGGACACGCAGCGTCAGCTACCCAGCCGTAGCTGCAAACAGGAAAGTGGTAGCCTATTGTGTAGGCAATCCCTTTGGCTTCAGCACAAACACATGGAAAGTTGGCTTCAAAGGCATCAGATCTCTATTGTTTCCCGTTCATGCCACTTCCAGTGGATGCAAACCCCAGGTGCAGGTCTTCAAAGCTACAGTGTGCGCTTTGGAGCAGAGAGGTAGTGCTGGTTCCAGACTCAAGACAGTGGTTTCCTTCTCTTTATCCAGGTCACTGCTTTAAGGGTCAGGCTCCCTTGTCCCTCTCTTCATTTGCATTTTTATATATGAAATAATAATCTATTTTTAAAAGGAGTTTACAGAATGTTTAAAAATCTCTAAAGATAACCCTTAAATTATGGAATAAACTGTTCAAACTCTGTGTAAACTATAATTTTAAATGACCAGTTGTGGTAAATAATTTGGAGCATAGATAAACAAGATGGGTATTTTTTTTTTTTGCATGCTAGCCCAATTGTTTGTGAAACATCCCTCAAAACCTCCTGAGAAAATGCTGCAAGAGAAACCACGGAGCTGCAGGGAAGTGTGAGGCTCCATGGGGCAGGCAGAATGGCAGATGACACCAGTGAGATCTTCCTGGGGAGTCATTTCGGAGTCTGAGCCTGGACCATGAATTGCAAAAGAAACCTCTGACAAGTCAAGGGAAACTCAGTCCAGTAAACTCATCTGTGAGCAAATCTTTCTCAGTGCTAAAACTAGTTACCTAGGGTATGTCTTGGGTGGTGGTGAGGCAGCAAGAAGCTCCTCCTGGGCCCCTGTGTCCAGCTAGACTGTGGTCTGTGCAACACTCAGAGCTGGCCTGTCCAGTCTAGTTGTGCCTACAACAGCAGCCATGGTGTAGGGATGGTCACAGCACCCTGCAGATATTCCCTGAGGCTTGTGTTTCAGGTGATCTCTTGCTTTAAAAGCTATGGATGGATTTTAAAGGGCTTTAGTGTAATAGGCTTATCCCTGGCCATGTTTAATCCATTAATCTTTTCGACATGCATTAGTTTGCTAAGAGGCAAGGCCAATTCAGGATGACAGTGAAAAAGAGACCACATTCAAGTAGTAATTGCTTCCATGTCAAAGACTGAGACCTAATCTGCATAAGGCTAAGAGATTCCTTTTAAAGTTTAGCGTAACTGGGAACACCGTTAATATCTCAGACATTATTTTATCTCACACATGGCCTGTAGATCTGAGCTAAATTAAAAAACAATTAATTTTCAGCTTTGATTCACCTCTGGGATTTCCTGAGTGTCCAGCACCTCCAGCTGGATCAGCCTTGCCCCTGGCCACCCCGGTGCCAAAGCCATTGCTGTTGCCACACAAGGTGAAAAGCCAGCAGGTAAATTCTTGAGAGATATACATAACTCCAGGAAATTTCCTATTATCAAGGATCTAACCATTAAACAAAGAACAGATGATTGATACTAATCACACCGAAGTAAGCAGGCGATGTTCTTGATTACAGTCTTGCGCCTGTGCTGACTCAGGGCTTGCTAACGTGTTATGTTGAGACGCTGTTCCTTCAGCTGTACTTTGCACTTCATCCCTTGCCAGTAAACTCCAGTTCCCTTGAGTAACACTAGCGTTTATGCTAGCAAAATTGCTTTTAAATTAAATTCTGTGTCACAAATAGACAAGAGCAAAAGCATGACGACAGAGGGCAAGACTGTGAATTCGGTATCCCGAAGGCAGCTGTTGGGTGCTCGTGACTTCTAGTCCTGGACTCCTAGAGCAGAAATCATGCGTAGAACAGCTAGGCGTCCTCACCAGGCTGCACCCCGTGCTGCCCTGGACAGGCCTGTTACACCTTTGCAAACTCCCTCCCACGCACATGCTCTCATCAGAGCCGTGTTCACTTTGGTGCTTGCCAATCAGCGCAGCAAGGTGGGTACATGCTGCAGTGGCTCTGCTCAGCCGACAAGACCAGTGGGCTTGAGTGCCTTCAAACAGAGGAAAGAGCTAGATGCAGGTGTCCTAGCTCAAGGGAGAGCAGGAATGGAAAGTGGCAGGCCACTTGCTTCTCCATCTCTTTCCAGCCTTTTAAAGAGAGAAGTAGCATCTGCTGCGAGGGTATCGTGCTTGATACTTCAGGAGACTTCAGCAGAGGACCATCTAGTCCTGGATCCAAGCACAGACAAAGCCCTGAAGCAGAGAGCTGAGCACTACTGGGAAAGCACAGGAGCCCTAGTTGCCTGAAGAACCCAAAGAAAGGGGGAGCCCTATAGCATTTGGGTGCTGCCAGGTTGGGAGAGTAGCCGAGCAGGGTCTTTGGGGATTGTCTTCATGGACTTGGTCTTCCTATATGTGAGCCAGATCCTGTTCAAGTTGTGAAAGTTCCTCCATCAATCTGATCATAAGTGGCTTGCCCTAAGACAGAACAAGCAACAGACTTATCTGTTCATGGGATGCCCAGGACATCAGTGGTCCTGTCTCCCTAGGCTGGGTAACACAACTTGCTATGGCTGAGCACTGCAAGCTGCACAAAACCTGACCATGGAGGCATCAAACGACAACCCAAACACCACACTGAGGAGCTGAAAGCTATCTTACGCCTCTCAATCCAGGCCTCGGACAGCCAAAAATGTCCCAGCAAGTCAATGGGGAGAAACGCTATCATTTCATACCAGAGCCCCATTCCTGTATCCTGACTACAGTACAGCCCACCCTTGCAGAAAACCACTGCTGCAGTCTGGTGTGTAAAAAAAAAAGACACTAATTTAGCTAACACTATTGTGTTTCTGCTTTGACAGGAGGAGAAACAGCTCCAAAGTATTATGATAAAAACTCCAGTGTCAACATGTTTCTTTCTGTGAGCCCGGAACAAGACTGGATGCCTCACACTCAGTTCTTGTCAAACAAAACTTCATGCACAGTAACGCAGTACACCATCATTTATTGTATCTTCCAGTGCAAGAAGGTTCCCATTTGCTCTGTTATCAGATGTTATTGCTTGGCTTTGATGCTGTTCCCAGTTAAGTCAATGGAAGTTTTGTCTTTAACTGTGACACAGCAGCATTATACCCATTACACACTTGCGCTCTTGAAGAGAAGTCTGTTACGACTCTTAGGGGATATTGTGCCTGGAGTATTGTGGTTGCTCTGCTTTTCAGTTTGTCAGTGCTGTATCCCCATTTAGGTTTTAGTTTTGCTATGTTTCAGGCACTTCGTCCAAACCCACAGACATTTAATAACTGAAACCCTACAGAATTAAAAAGTTACGATACCTTTTTGTAAAAATGAATAAGTGCGTTTGTCAAAGCTTGACTATTAACCATCAACTTTCCAGCTGGAAGCAGAAACTTTTAAAGAACATATTATATCAACAAATTAATCCTACAGTAGATTTTCAATAGTCATTAATGAAGTGCATTATAGACAGAGCACTGAAAAATTATGAGCCATTCCTGGGGCTAGTTATGAAAATATTCACCCTTAAGCAAGGATGTATTAGTTTTCCAGCCAGCTTTGAAAATAGATTGACTGTAGCTGTTTTTAAAAACAGCTCCAAAAAGACTGCGAGCACATCTGCTGCGTGTTAAACTGGAAAAAATTGGCACCTGAAGAACTGTTACATACAATGTAAGGACTGTCAGAGCCTGCAATATATCCTACAGCAAGAACTCTATGAAATGTAAAGCAGGTTATGTCAGACTCGAGAAGCAATATCAGACTCTGTATACAGCAGACAGAATAGAAATTTTACGTGCTGCTTTGGGGCGAGTGCAGGCAAAGAGGCTTGCTCAAGCTGTGACTTCTGCTGCAGAAATCAGGTTTTAGAAACAAGCTGTGGCCCATCCCGTTAACCTATGCCAGTGGTAACAGGGCCTACAGTCCCCTGCTCCTGCTTTGCACTGGCTGCTGGTAAAGTCTCTGCACCTCCCTCTGCATGCACGGTGGGTGGGGAGCTGGCTCCAGGGCACAGAGCAGGACCAGCAAACCGGTAGGTCCTCCTGTGTGTCACAGGGAGCTGGCAGGGCTGCCTTTCCCTCTAGGAAGGGATCCGGGAAGCAGATATGATTCAGCTGCTAATGATTTATTGAGTTGTACCTAAAACAGAGCTTGTGGAAAAGCTGTGTTTTAACTCTTGGCTTGCTGGTCACCTAAAACATGCAAGTACATCACCTGCTTCTCCCTGGGAGGAGTCTTGTGCCCTTCCTGTGAGGGGAGGGCAGCCTCTGCTTTCCACCAGGGCACTGCAGGCAGGAAAGAGCCTGACAGAAACAGGGAGCTCCGTAGCCTCATGTGACCATCAGCAGCCCAGACCAGCTCTGGATTCCCTGTGCCTGCACTCAGAGGACAGATCTCCCCTGCTGCTACCTGGGCTGCTAGTGCTGGAGTGCTCCCTCACACTCTGGTTTCTCACCCAGCACACTTGGACTGGAGCATGAAAAGAGGCAGCCCCGAGCAGCTCAGGCTGCAGATGTCCCCTTCAGCAGGTAGGCAGGCTGACAACAGAGAGGAGGCATCTCTCTGGCTGACATGGAGGGAACCAAAAGCCCACGTGGCCAGGGATGAACACAGGTAGCCACAGTGAAACAAGAGCGGTGGGAGGGGACCAGGTTGAGGGTCTGGGTGTTTCCCAAGATGGGTGCCCCAAAATCCAGGTTTCCCTTGTTGATTTCGATGCTGAAGCTGCTCATCACTAACAACAAACCCTGCAGCATTTTGTAATTTAGGCTTTTGAGTTCTAGCATGAAGATGGGAGAGGGAGAGAAGAAAGGGAGTGGGGGCCACTGAGAGCAATCCAGCTTTGTTCTGAATTTACTGAAATGTACTCTGGGACTAGCACACTGAAAGGACAACAAAGCTTTGACCACAAAATGGCTAAAAGCCCTTTAACAGATTTTACAAAGGGAGTGGTCTGGGAAAGTTTTAAAAAATGAAAAAATGATGCAACTTTCACTGGGAGCTGGAAAATACCAAAATATATATATATAGGGTGTACTGAGTATAATGATTGTTGGTTGTGACTCACCAGCCACATAAACTTCTGTTACCTTGAATCTTTAGTGAAACAGGGTGAAAGAGAAACGAGGAAAGTCATCAAAAAAGACTTGTTTTCTGTGTATTTTTTTTCTCCTGTCTTATCCAATCTTCCTGTTTTGGGTTCTGTACACAGAACCGTACTAATCAAATGCAAACACTTGTCATGAAAATACTACAGCTTTTAGGGTAAAGCTGGAAAGCAATGTTTCACCTTCTTAAAAAACAATTCCTTTCCTTTCCTTTTTTTTATGTTTGTGTGAAATGTTTGCATCAAAAGGTGTTGGGTTTTTTTCAACACTGATGTTTGTATGTGCTTCTTAGCAGTATTCTAGTGGAAGTGTTTGAGTATCGTTCTCTTTACCTGCTTAACCAGACCTGGGAATCTAAGGTTTTACATTCATATATCATCTTTGGCATACAAGGTTTCAAGTAATTAATGGGCATCCAATCAAGAAAGAAAAATCTCTTTATGTTGCCAACAGGAAAAAGATCAAATGTTGAGAATGAAATATTTGTAAATGGTCCACAGCTGAGAATTACTCCCCTAAGAAACTTAGAAGAAATATCAAACAATAAGTATTTGAACTATTTGCAATTTGCACTTTCAGGAAGTAAAATCAACTAGACTGCTAATTACAGTCATTTGTCCAATGGTAGCTAGGATCTTCACATGTGGGCTAGCAGCCATCTACTGCAATGTCTAAAGACCTTTTAAAGGACTGAAGTTAGGACAGAGAAGTGCATTTTTGTTTGGCTCTGGTTTTGTTGTGTGCAAACTTTAATTTGCTTCTGTATTTTTTTCTCGATTGCTTTATTTGGGTGGTTTGTTACTGCTAAAATACATCCTGAGGCTTTTTGCTTCCTGTAAGTGACACTTGCTGTCAAGAAATCACTTTCCTGTTGCATGCACATCCTACACTCTTGTGTTTAAAGTCTTGTTAGCTCTAATTGAAATAATTTGCTTTGGGTGGTCCTCACTGTGTATGCTAACTTCCATCCAGTACTCTACAAGAAGCCAAGAACGGAGCAGGCCCCAGCAAAAGGTGCAGTGGAAGCCAAGTCTGCCAAGCAAGCCTCTTACTAGGGTTTTGAACAAACCAGAGCCCCATTAAGATCAATGGTTTGATTCACAGGCATATATCCTATGCATATTCCTGCAAGTCACAGATTGCTATCTGTAGATCTTAAGCCAATAAGAGAGAACGCAGCCTACCTTCTGTAGGCAGAAGAGCTATCTCATGAGGTTGTGCTGCTCAGGCACCAAGAAACAATGAGGAGCCCACACCAAGCCAAGTGGGTTGGAACATGCTGATAGCCCAAGTGCCAGACCTCTTAACCAAGGGAAATTCTGGGGAAGCTGAGGCTCTCCAACATAGTTTTCTTCCCTCTCAGCATTATTTTCAACTATCTGGCTCAGATTCAGTAACTGGTCTTCATCCAGTTATTATTTCAACTGGGACCAGGAGAACTTCTCAGGCATCTTAGTCATTTTTAAACAAGTCCCCTGTGAGGGCAATGCAGAACTGAAGCACCACAGGCACAACACTGAGTAACACCCCCAAGTCTAAAGCTCTCCTGCAAGAGTCCTGCACCACAGGAGCTGGATGGGCAGGGGAGGGGGCGGCTGCCCAGTGCAAATGTGCTGGGTGTCAGCAAGCCCGTTCCCATCAGTGGGCTGAGGGAAAGGGCTGACGCTGCCTCAACATTATCTCACTGATCAGCCAGGCCATGAGAGCAGCA
Source organism: Columba livia (assembly GCF_036013475.1). Taxonomy (NCBI): domain Eukaryota; kingdom Metazoa; phylum Chordata; class Aves; order Columbiformes; family Columbidae; genus Columba; species Columba livia. Next base: position 28,877,474 of record NC_088605.1, read on the forward strand.
GGCTGCGTGGGATTGAACCAGCACACAGAACTGAGGAAAATCAGACCCTGCTTAGCCAACTCAGCAACAAAATGCAGGAAGTTCTCAGGAACTGAAGTATTTTCTGAAATAGTATTAAAGTATTAAATATTAAAAATTGTAAATGTCTATACATGATAGTGCTGGGGACTACACAGTAATCGCTAAAAATATCTGTCTAAGCTCAGCTTTACCCTGGATATGAAAAATCCATCCTGGTTTGTGATTTGTGCAGAACTGAAGCACTCATCCCTCAACAATGTCCTGTGGATTTGATGTAGGCATCTGTATGTTCTCACAACATTACCTGTCACTAGTGTTCTCTTGCTGCCCTCTCTGTGGTCACAGCTTCTCACCAGTAAGGCCAGTGAAGTAGAAGTGACCTTGTACTTTTCTTCCATTGTTGCTATCATGGAAAATATTAATACCAGAATTGTGGCCACGCTGAACCACTCCCTATTTCTGATTTCTCTTCTCTGAGCAGATAAGAATGACCTAGGGCCTCTTGGTGTGTTTTACATCAAAGACTGATGAAGAGTCCTGACAGCCTTGATGTCAGTGCTGTAAATAAACCATTAATCACACTGCCATTCCAGGGAACAGCCTTCTTCCAGAGGGCATGAACCTTCTTCAGGTCACTAATATAAACCACATCTCCTCTAATCCGGTGGGGTGGTGGTAATGTCAGGGCTTTCAAGGTGGGCTGACTCTGTGTCAGTGGGATACTCCATTACTCTCATTTTAACGCATAGGTCATTGTTATGGTTCCAGTGGGTTATAAATGGTCAATTAATGGAGAAGCAGTTACAGTGAATTAAATAAAGTGCATTGCAGTTGGAGTTACAGAGAGAAGTGGAAAGAATAGAAGGCTCAGTGTCCTGTTAAAACTTTTCCTTTGGAGTTGAGTACTGCATAAAAACTCGATACAGAGGTGTAAGAGAAACAATAGGGTCAGTGATCTGGCAAGTAACCAGAACAACATGGTTCTAGTAGACACTGCAGAGCCTAATGCCGTCAATACTAAACATGTGTCTGTTATTAAAGAAGAATCTAATTTTAAAATCAATGCCAGGCCACTGCCTAGTCAGGAGTATTCTGTCGACTGACACACTGTGGAAGCCTATAACTGATTCTTCGGTAAGACTGACAGTGGAAATAACAGTTTTTAAAATATCTATATAAAAAAGCAAGCATTATATGAATATAAGATGTAGATTATAGATATTGTCTGTAAAACATATATTATACATATATATTTATACATATCTATATTAATATAACCTATTAGGGTGATTTGGAAATACAGCTAAAACCAAAGTCAGTCCAACCTGCAGTCTGTAGGTGGACAGTTAAGCCATCACAGGTTAATTGCAAGCAGAAATCTGGTCTTCTGACAGACTAGCTTTTGCAATGTGAACTGCCTCAGTAAGCACGGCTGTCTGCAATCCCCAGTGAAAAAGCAGCATAGAAATGATGATCCAAAGGAGCTGATTGCTGTCTCCCTGAATTAGAGACTCCAGAGGGTTGCTTGTGATTCCCAGAAGTTATTCAAAGTATCCCTAAATCAAGGAACTCAGGGCTACTCTTAACTATGCTAATATAATTTTTCATACGATAAATTATTAAAAAAAAAAAAAAAAAAAAGTGGTCCCAAGGGCATGTGGGCCAGCTGGCACTGACCATTTTCACACACTCCCTCCACACCGCAGCCTGGCACAGACACTGCTAACACAGCTTTCTGCTACCAGAAGAGGAAACCCCCACACTCTCCCTCTGGAGGCTGAGCCTGGGGTTTAAGGCTGTGGTTTACGTGGTCAGTGCAGACAGCAGGGGTTGGAAGCCATGCTCAGAAAACCTCTGCAGAGCAGAGAGGGAGGCGGGTGACTGCAGGGGCACATTGCAGACCTCCTCTGGAAAGGGGGTCTGTGTTACGGCAGGAGGGTGGTCACAGCCTCCCCCTGGCCTTCCCCATCTTCACCAGCTGTGCTGGTTTCAGGACTCCCAAATGAAAGGTAGTATCTCACAACCTGACTTCTCTAATTACTCCAAATCCTGACACTTGCTAACCCAGGTGAGTGCTGACCTGGATCTGCACATCCTGGGCTACTGTCCAAGGGCAGATTCCTTCCCAAGGAAACCACCCTGCTGCTCTGCTCTGCCTTGCAGACCAGATATCAAAAAAGCCCGAGCTCTCATCAGCTCCATAAATGCAGCTAACAAACTACTAACACCACAGGCAACTAAATCACAACTCTGCTGTGCTCCATCTGTTTAGAACAGCAGCTGGTGCCAGGGCTAAGGCTCTGAACTCCCCGGGCTGAAGCTTTGAGTAACCCTCACTTGCCTTACAACAAAACAAACGAGGATGCGTGGGGGTGCGTGTGTTTGCATAAGCTTGACTGTAAAGCTTGACTCCCTTGTCTGATGCCTTAACCAGGACCAGAAGATGTGATTGCTGGCTTGGAACAGAGCTCCTTAAGAGAAGAACGAATAAAGAAATGCTTTTCCACACTGAAGCACTTGCGGTGTCCAAAATGCTGCTATTTAAAAATGCCTTCTGCAAGCAAAGGCTCATGAATTTCAAACTGTCCAAAGAATCACTCTTGCTATAACCATACGCAGGTCAGGATTCAGCACTGTCCAACAGCAAGATTCATGAGCTGGGCCTCCCACAAGTGTCTTTGAGTAGAGGAGCACAAGGTAAAGCTGCGTTCCACTTCTGTCAACAGAACCTCAGCTGTGTTTTTCTAAGCCTCATGCCACAGTCTGCATACTTAGTTTTTCAATACAATATTTATTTCAATTTTAAATTGTAAGTTTCTCTGAAAGACCTCCTTCCAGGCTTTTCCATGCAACTCCAGCATAATTATCTGGACTTGAACTCAATTTACAGGTCTGAACCCCACTTCAAAACCAATTATTTTTTTAAAACTCACAGGTATTACTTTGGTCCTTTTAAAGCAACAACAGTAAAATAAAGTAAGATAAATATCAGACTTTGCCTTTTTGTATTTTCCCAGAGAATATTTGTTTTGAAGAGTGTAGTCCATAAAATAAAGGTAGAAAATATGCATTTAAAGCATGTTGCTTCTAATAAAGTAGACATTAGAACTGAATTTATGCTAAGTAAAAATACCTGTTTGATGTTGCCAATACATAGGCTTAAAGCTATTCTGACAGCCCAGGACAATAAAAGAGTATTAACTCTGTTACCATCTACATTTGACAGAAATAAATTTTCAAAAAGTACTTGTGAGCTGGACAGAAGAAAACAACCAGGAAGTCTCGAGAAACAGAAGTGGGCACACCTTACTGTTTCTTCTGACCCCGACCGAGGTTTATGTGGATGTTTCTGGAGTTACCAACGAACACTGTTGTTAAAAATGAACCCAGGAATTACACACGTTTATCATACACAAATGTCTTCAACTACCCTCTGGTCTCACCACATCTGTCTGTGCTGTGCCATGTTTCCATCCACACTGCCATGCCACCACTTCTCCTAAAACACCTGCTCCCCTACACCCCGTCCCAGCTTTCCTGAAAGGCATCAGTGTGGGTCTGCAGGTAAGGGGAGGCTGACGGTCTTCAGCTGGGTTTGCTTTTCCTCAGCTATCCTGCCTATCTTTCCTTACTACTGGGCCTGGATATGCCTGCCCACTTCTCTTTTGCCTCTTCCCTCCCCTGAAGAAGGTGCAACAGCTCAGCATAGGAAAAATAGGCAGCAGGACCTACTGGTAAACTTGGGCTGCTGACAGCAGCCTGGTGCGCTCTACACCCTGCCTGATCTTGCTTGGTGATTAAACTGGTCCCAACAGACTTGGCTCTCCCCTCCAAGCTATTGAGTAGAGTCTACAGTCCTGAAGTAGCCTAAAATTTCAGAGGCTGTTTCAGATGACATAGCCATCTGCAGTCACTAGAAGGCTCCACAGTCCCCTTCCAGTCCAGGGAAGAGCAAATGCTTGTAAACAAGTGAACACTGTTTAGTATTAATTACACTGCCTCCATCTGATGTGTATTCAACAGTGTATCATAAAAGACCTTTCTTCTAAACAAGAGGAAAACTAAGTACAACCAATTAATTTCAATACTCTTAGAAAAGACCAGGAGGCTGTTTTGTGATGGCTGGTGGGGTACTTAGTGCTAAATACTAACATTAGCTTATGAAGAAGACATGGTGCAAGACATGCAAGCAAACACATACTTCTCAAAATCACAAACTGACGCCAGTCTATATTCTACTAAATGCAGGCAAATGTTTCACTTACAGCGTTTGGGTAAAAAAAAGCCCCATGTGGAAGTACACAGGACTGGAGGTCTCTAAAACCTCAGAAATGCAACAGCAGCACATAGTTACACAAAGGTTTTTTTCTAATGCTTGCAAATGTAATAGACCTTTAACTTTACTGATGAGTAGAATTGTGTCCAGGAATCTGAAACAGTTTCAGAATTATTGTTAAACACAACCCCCTTGAAAATGCCTATGAGCAAAATATGGTCCTTTGTTGTTGCTGTTGCTGTACCATGGTGTGTTATTGAGAACAGTAATCACCCCCCTAAAATAGAACTTCTGCGAGTTGAAACACACAGCATCTCCCTATAACCCTTCCCTCTTTTTCTCCTACAACCTACAGTTTATATTCAAGAATGAACATATTTAAAATTAATCAAGCCACTTTTTGCATCTATTTCTGTAAGTGCTGCTGGCCCTTGCATTGTTGTAACACATCATCAAGGAAATGGCCAGCGGGAACAAGAATTCTGCAGACTGACAAGACAAGCAACTTTTATTAAATGCAAACTGTCAACTTTTGTACTTTAGATAAATGCTTTGATTTAGGAGGGTCAGAGACAGGCAGAAGGTGTCAGCAGACAGATTGGGAGGTCTCTGGGACTTTTCAAGAGATTTATAAGTTGACTTTTGTTTAACTGTTTGGTTTTTGAAGTATTTTGGTTTCTTTGAGGTCCTTATACCCAAGTTGACATACCTTCTAATTTTTCTGTGTGCTGACTGTACAAGTTTTAAAGAAAACACTGCAAATTTTCACTGTTCTCAGTGATTTAGCAGGAAACCTCAATAATCTTATAGGTAAAATAACCCTGAAATAGCCTTTGATCTGCAGTCTATGTATGCATCATAAAAAACACAGAAATACAGTCAGCACCAAATGCTGCAACAAAGACCTGGGCTTTCTGAGTCACTGGCCTGCAGTTCATTTTGTGCGTAATGAAATTATCATTGTTCTTCCACATTGATAGAGCAGTTGGACCAAACTTCTCCTGACCTGTGGGTAGGAGGAGAGGCTGCTCTTCTCTACTCAAACGCGTTTATACTCAGGCAGCCCCTGGCAGCCTCAGAACTGGTTCTAGCTCCAGGGAGAGCAGGCTTATGGCTATGGCAACTAAGGAGTCCTGGTTCTGTCACTTATGCCAGAGACATGGTCAACTGAGAGCTGCTGAGGGCAAGGTTGCAGAAGCTTCTGGCAGAAACGTCTCTGTCCACAATTAGTTTTGCTTGTCCTTCTTCCCATGGCATCCCTCGTGCAAGGGAGTAGGTGCCAGGGCTCATCTGGGGGCAGGGAAAAATCATCTCCCCTTGCATTGCTCAGAAGCCTGAGTGGGATGTGGGAACACTGCTGCCAAGCAGCCTCCTGACAAACAGGAACTGGTGGCTGAAACCCTCCAGCCCTTCATGAGGTCATGGGGGAGCCTGCTGGCAAGTAGGGAGACCTGTTCCCAAGGACATAATCAGCATCTCTGTTCAGGGCTCTGCATGTGTCCCCATTACTGCCATTAGACCACTTGTGATGGAAGACTCGGGGCAGAATTTTCTTTTGAAAGTTCACTTTTAGAAAACAGAAACATTGAAAGTAGTTCTTTGCTTTGACTTATTATGGAAAACACGTGTGAGCAGAAGGTAGTGGGACCCACCTGCTAGAATATCCTGCCTAGTGCAATATCCTATCCTTTGCTGTTGGAAGGCATTTGAAATAACATTTTCAACTTTTCCACACTTGCTAGCCAGTTTAAAAAGGAGATTGCTAGTGGTGTTACAAGAGCTGCTTACTTTTATTTGTGATAGCTGTTTTTCTGTATGTGTTTTCCTGATGTTTTTGCAGAAGAGGTTATTTCCTTGACCTCCACATGGTTTGGGAAAAAGGTTTACATTTTAGATTTTTATTTTAATTTTGTTCTTGTGTGTTTAAGAACAAAAATGATACTATCATCTCCCTGGAGGATGTTTAAGGTATGAGCTGTGAGCCAGATGCAGGCCATAAAACTCCACAGTTGAGAGTCCTTACAGGCAGCTGCAGTCACCCATCAGTGGAGACTTCGGGACCCAGAATGGACGGAAGCCAAGCCCCTGGGATCAAGTAAGAATATTTAATTATCTGACCCAGGACCTCCTTATGACACATACCTATCTTGAAAGCATAGATTCTGTTATCAATTTGATTTTATACAAATTAACTTTTCCCTCCGGGGCTCCTGGACAGGGTAAGACTTACATGAGATACCATAGTCTTCTATGCACAAAAAATAATTATGAGAAAGAGAAGCCTTTCTTCAAATAAATGCAGCATAGAGATACTTATGAATGTGTAGACTTACTAGTATTGTTGCTTTTCATCTTGCATAGGCTGAAATTACATTTTTTTACTGTGTTAATCCCATGATCCATGACAGAGATAAAACTGCTACAATATTGCTGAAAAAAAAGAACAATCAAATCACAGACAAATCTAGCAAGTTCCCCATTCCAAGGTTATCATTGTTGGTTATATGCCTTAAGTACTCAACTCTGCACCAAGCACAAGAAATAAAGTTCTTGTCCCAAAATGCCAATCTAAACAAGCCAGTCCAAAAGCTCACACATAACACTAACAGTTGCACTAACACAGTGCAACACACGCACTGAAAGAATTATAATCTGGGTATGCTCACAACTCTCAACCAGTTTGCCAGGCAGCCTCTCTATGGGTTACCGACACCAAAGCCCAGAGATGTCAAGATGCAGGAATTCACAACCACTCCAAACAGAAGTAGGTTGCATGCCCTACATCTGCTCAGGAATGGATGAGCAGTATGATGGGGCTGTGCTGAGCCTTGTTTTGTGTGAGGGTGGGTTTTTAAGAAAACAAGAGCAAAAAACAGCAGGAAATGTAAAGAAAAGCACAGAGAAAGAGACTGAAGTCACTCAGAGTCAAAAAAGCTTTGGTAGGACAGTCCTCAGTTTTTGGGTCAGGTGCTTGCTAAACTAAGTTTGGTTTGTTTTATCCCATGTGTGCCTGTGGGACTTTTGTACATGCTTTGGAAATAAAATGTACAGTGGTGAAGACATCCGTGTCCATTGTCACAATTGTACACCCGACCCAGGCTGCAATACCCTGCACTTCTGATTGCCAATTTAGGTTGAAATAACTCCGTAATGTCAAGATGTAAAGTTAGTTTATGATGAGTTCTGTCTTGTCATAGTTCCAGAAGTCTTCAATAACCACTAGATTCACCAAAAATCAATTTTTTCATTCAGGATACATTTGTACGTGTTATAGATATGTAACATAAGTGTTACAAGAAATTACAACTTGCAATTTAAATTGAAGCACTGATGCCATCTCAGTTCACGGGTTTTTTTCAAAGATTAGTGGCATAAAAATAACATCTTAGGATATTCCATTTCAAAGCACTGTGCTATATAGAAGCAGAAGTGAGTGCATTTTGAACTTCTAATTCATTTAGGTGCTTTTCTTGAAAGTCTTGCCAATTGTTATTATTGTGGAGGAAAAAGGTTTCTGTGTTCATATAAATATTAAGACAGGCTCAATGTTGAAAACACTCTAATTGCGTTAGGCAGATGATACCAAATAGATTTCATATATAAACTGGAGACAAAGCCTTAAATGCAAAAAATTAGGAGATTTTGTTTAGGTGGACATGACTGTGCTTGTGCTTACTACAAAAAGAGCTATTTTTTTGCTTAAATAATTTTATTTGTTTATACTGGCATAATGTGTTCAGCACAGGATCTATCAGTATGTCCAAGTCATCTATTAACTTCATCCACTGTTGCAGATGCTTAGAGTTCCTTACCCTATATTGAGTGAAAAATGAACACCAGAGCCACAGCGTGACCTGAGCTGACCTGACATTTGATTGCCTCCATCCCAGTTCATGGCTGAGAGCTGATGTTAACTTCCACAGTCTTCTGCACAGCTTATAATTGATTTCCATTTGACCTGCAGTGTTTAATTTTGTCCACCAAGGAGCTTCTAGATCATGTTTTTCGTCTGTTTGGGAGTAGGTGGGATCAGTGCACCATATCCAGGCCTGGAACCACTGGAGGTCACAGGCAACTGTCACCTACTGCGGGACCACCAAGGTCCATTTTGGATGCAGAAAAAACTTTCAATCCTTCTCAATGAAAACTAACAAATTTGTCTTCATTTTTTTATTTGACAAGAATGTTTGAACATGTAGACACTTACATTTTCAGAAAGTAATCTGGCAAGACTTTATGTCAGTTATGTCTCTGTTCTGGTATCCATATGTGTCCTTAAATAATGGTACAAATATAGTAATAACAACAGATATAACCATGCCATTAATAGGTACCCTAGGAATAATAGATGTCTGAGCAAGTACAGTACTACTCAGAGGAGCCTGTTCTATCACCTGCACCACTGTCCCCAGTGCATACTTGAAGGTTCTTTCATATGGTCAAGGCTAATAATATCAAGGTGAAATTATCTCAGTCCATCAGGCAAAGGAATGCTCAACTCTCCCAAGGATACGATAGTGTCAGTAACCCAAAGCAAATTCAGAACTTGCCTTTTTTTTTTTTTTTTTTTTTGTCTAAAAGCAAATATGGCCATCTCTCATTTCGCTTAATCCTGTTAATAGAAGAAATACTTCTGTTTCCAAACAAGGAAGAGGTAGTTACTGGACAAAGTGAAGCATCACCATTATTTACATGAATGTGTTTCCTGTTAGCATGGTATCCTCCACTCCCTGGCCTCATGTTTTGTTTGGTGCACATGGCCAATCACTCTATAAACAGGAACAACACTTAAAAGATCATCTAAATAAGCCCTGGTGTGTATAAATCTATAGTAGGTTAATGAGGAAGAAGCTGGCCAAAATAAAAAAAAAAAGTATTACGTGCAAGACAATGGTTCTTATGAAAGTAAAAACCTCTTTGCATGTGGGACCTCCATAGTGGCTAAAACCACTCTAGTAGTACAACTCTGAACAAAAGAAAACCTAGGCTTGGCTGTTACATGTATTTTCTCAACAAGCCAAAGCACACACCTACGTTCAGTCCCTGTGTGGCCTCAGGTGAAGGAGCTACAAAGAATGGATTATCTCACAATGCATTTACAATTAAGTTCTATGCCACCCTTGATGTCTTTTCAGCTGGCTTTACAAGTCACTCTCTTGACTTTACACCTCTAAGATGTCGTCCAAGGCAGGCAGGGGGGATGGGCAATAGACATGTCATAAGCAAATGCTGAAAAGTATCTGACTTAAAATGGACAGTAGAGCTGCTGAAATTTTTGTATCAGTTGTCAGCTTTTTGTCCCTCTTCCAAAAACTCCCAGAGACTCTTGTTCTTGGTATTAGGTTTTACTTTCTAACAGAAATTGTTCAAAGTAGCAATATTATTTTACTTCAGTTCTCAGATGGACCTTTATTTCATCCAGATGTTACTGCTCATACCCCTGTCTTCATTTAGAGCAACACTTTTTAGAATACCTAATCTTTAAGTCACTTTTCCTTTAATTCACCACTATATTTTTTAAATGACTGTGTCTGATATAAACCACTGGCTGGTTTCACAACTGTGGCGTCTCCACCTTTGGCAAACTGCTCACTTATTTATTCCATCCTCCTTTAATGGAATTGCTGGAACCACTTAAAATCCATTAATACACTACAAATTTCAAGAACAAATCATATTTGTGCAAATTAGTGCAGTTGAGAAGACTGAATAACTTCTGCTTCATAAGAAGTCCATTGTAAACATATAACTATTGTCTTCAAAAAGTTAAAGATTTTCTGCAAATACTGGCTGTTAAATCCACGTTTTTCAATATTTATCTACCTTTTTTTTTAGTTTTTATTTTCTAACACATTCTAGGAACTTTACGAATCTAATTTGGTGTCACTAACTATTGGCTACCAATGCATCTGTACACAGTTTATGAAGCAATTATAACTCTTTTTGTGTGTATGCATGCATATATATTATTCCTATCCATGTCATACAATACAATATCCTTTGGGAATTGAATCATCTACTTGCTTATGTCCCTTATTGATTTCCATGCTGATGTGTCAGACAAACACAGTTTCTTGGGTATGTCAACCAAAGAAAAACTAAATAACATCACTTCACAGCCACTGCTGAAAGCACAGCTGTTCAGAAAAAAAAATGGCTTGAAACAAACTCAAAGTTTTCAGTTAGCATCTTCAAATGCATTTTTGGGAAGTTAAATTATTTAAGGATGTAGATTCTTGAATTAGATAAAACCAACAAATTAAAATCATCAGGAAAGTTTGGACTAAAATGTTTTGGAAGCTGATTTTAAATCTATAAAAATTGTGATACAAGCATGAAAATAGGTCATAATTCTCAAAAATAACACAAGCGCTTAAAAAAGAAACTAAATAGTTGGAAACCCTGCTTATACACCAAAGTCACAGCAAGGTCTCTACCCATGTTAAGCAAGGGGGAACCCCTCGGTGTGGTAATAAATGAGCTGACCCATTGCCCACGGGGACTATTGCAGCAGTCTCCCAACACATCCTACAGCTCTGGCAAAAATCTGACCCTGATTATATTAGAAGGGTTGTCCTGGAATTTCTCCCAAGTAGCCAAGACAGGAATTTATTCTGGTACATTCAGTTCTCAGTCTCATTGCTGGTTTTTGGGGAGGTAAAAGAAACGGCAAAATGAACTGCCTCAACTAGATATCTACCCTGCATCACTGAGACTTTCCATCCCACCTTAACAGCATTAACCTATTAGCCCATCTTCCCACTCACCATTTTTCCCAAAGATAACACCCACTACTGAAGCTAAACATGACAGCTGCAGCTACCTCAAACATATGCTTTGTCTTGCATGTTCTATTTCTTTCTTCTTTCCTCCCAGACTGCAGCCTGCACAGCGTTTTGCTTTCAAAACATTTTGTCCTTGTATTATCTTCTCTCACTTCCCTCCATTTCCACCTTCTCGTATGCCTCTTCCCTACAAGAAAATGACTTGCTGGGAAGCTGGATATGCCTTTGGATTTGTGCTGGAAATAAGTCAATTGCTGCAGGTGTCCAAACTTACCAGAGACTGATATTTCCTTAAAACCCAGGGTCTGGGAGCAGTTTTATCTTCCACCTACTTTGCTGTTGCAATGGACAGAGAAGTGGTTTTCAGAGAGCTCCCAACATCTGTTGCTGCTGCCTGCTCTGTGCTAAGGAGCCTTATTGCCCCAGATCACTTGAACCAGCTTAAGCTGTGGCACAAGGAGAGAATAACACAACATTTTTACCCCTCCAGGAGAAGCACAAGCTCCTTCTTGGAGCTTACCCCTGGCTTCTCTCAGCCATTGCTGCAGAACCGTGTCACACAACTCTTGCATCCCAAGTCATACAAAGTCCATGTAGATCTTACCCTGTTTCAATTCACTGTACCTCTCAATCTTCCCGTTGGTCTTTGAGCCTCTTTCTCTCTTTGGAGACTAAGGAGACCAGAAAGATGCCAAATATCCAGAGCTCTGGCCTCCCTTAAGAAGGATCCAGTTTCCAGAGAGGAATATGATTACAAGCAGCATTCAGGCAACACGATTGGAATAGAAACAACAGCCACAGCTTTGTCCCAGCAGCTTTATACCGCCTTGGCCTCTCCAGTGAGTTATTCCTGATTTACACTGATGTAAAAGAGAGAGAGGAAAAAGAGATGTGTCAGGGCTACAGGGTTTTGTAGCTGACACAGCCAAGAAGAAAGAAGGAAGAAATCACTCAAGAATCTTTCTCTTACAAAATGCAGAGTAAGACTGAGCAAAATGATTTGACGGTACTGATTTATTGGCAGGGAGAGAGAAACGTATGCACAAGTAGGAACATCTATTCATAGCTGTTCTGATAGACAAGATTCAGTTTTAAAGATGTTGGCCCTGGCCTTCACCAGTTTCGCTTTGTCCCATGTCATGTTCAGCTCATCTGTCACAGAGTGACAGGTAGTGTTATCATTATCAAAAGAAAGAAAAAACAGCCAAGAATTCAAACAGAAATATATGATCTGCAGTAATAAGAAAATAATTAATTTTTTCTTCTGACTTTTCCCAAAAATGGGAGAGCTACATTGTCTCCAGGAAATAAAAAGACAAATGAGACTCAAATCTGAATCATGTTAGCAAAAACCACCTGCAGTTAATTACAACTAGATAAAGAAATTACTTCTCTTTTGGTCCAAATCTTCTGTCTTCAAGGCCTACGAGCCTTCCAAACTGCACAAAAGAAAGGTTTCAACCCTGATTTATTCTGTGATAGGCAATGGGTGACACTCACATCGTTCCACTCCTCACTCCTCCTTTGCGTTCTTGTAGCTACAGCCCCTGGTATCAGGTGAGTCAGCTTACCTTCATGATTTAGTGAATTTGAGTGGGGGTCAACTGTGTGACTAAATTAAAATGTTTCCCCCAGCAAATATGTCAGGGCTCATTATATTTCTACTGGCAGTAGTTTTCATTCTGCAAGGGCTCGTTTCCTACAGAAAATACAATTTTTTAACCAAAGCAAAGAATACACTTCTTCCCTGGACCATTAGTGTCAGTGTTAGATGCTTATTAAATTTTGATAGGAGGCCAGAAGACATATTTTCTCTAATATCAAACTAGTTCTTGGAGATTTTCTCTTTCACACAAATCTACTATTCTGACTCACATTAGAGACGAGAGAAAACACAAACAGTAGTCTTACAGTACATTTTAAAAGAAAACTCTTTTTAGGGTGGCAGAAAGGGAGTTGTCTGTTATACCTTAGCTTGTTGGTAATTTTTGTGTGTGCACACTGGACTTGATCACTTGATTACTTGCCAGAAGCATGTCTCACAACTAAAGGAAAGTACATCACATCGATTGTATGCTATCTCTTAATGGTTTGTAAGCAATGACTTCATCAGGGCTTTGACATACAGTTAGTAGTTCGTAAGACTAAATAACATTTTGCAGAACTTCCTTTGTTCTAAAGGCTGGTTTTCATGTAGAGGAAAGATTCAAGGCTTATCCCAGACTAGGTCCCATTGATTAAACACAATGTAATTCTATTTTTCTGACGCGTGCCAACAATAATCACCATATCTATAATATCAGTTCAACCACATAGCTGTCAAATTTAGATGCTACATTTACTTTACTAAAGCCATTATCAACCAGATTTGTTCACCTAATTTCAGTGTAGTTACAAGACAGGGCTATACTATGAACTTCTTGTGCTTCTGTCACGCCTAATTTGATCATTTTCTGCTAAGTTAAAATATAACCTGCTGGACTTCTGACAAATCAGAAAACCATTTCACTCTTTCATTGAGATTTAATCTTTGCAACACAAACGTTTGTGAACGGATGTGTTCTCTGAGTGATCCACTCTATTTCTGCTGTAATAGGGGGCAGTGAAAAATACAAGACCATGTCTTCCAGACAGCAGTGTGAGAGTTGCGACCATACACAAAGAGCCAGAACAGACAAAAAGCTGAAGGAGGAATCCAAATGCTGACAAATCCCATAAGTGTTTAAATACATTGGTTTTATTCGTAGTCAAACCTTTCCCTGTCATCAGGTGTGTCTGTACAGCCCAAGGTGGATACATGCCAGGGGGGTTTCCTGGGGGGCAGAGCACCCCGCAGAAGAGTCCTGCTGCCAAGAGGTTCCTTTATTTTGCTGTTTAAGTGTTGTTTAATGCTCTTCTGCTAATGTGCCTGAAAGCCTGGAGCTGGCTTGCACCCAGCCGTGTAGCCACAGGCTTTGTTCCTTTAAACTCTGTCCAAAGCTCTTTTCTCCTTGTTTTTCATTATTTGTCCCCCTGCTCCTACACCCCTTTTGCTGCAGTTTCCTGGCCAACCCATCTGTGAATGACAACAAGGTCATGGGATGACTCCAAGACCCCCACCCTGCTCAGGCATTGCAACCACGGTAAAGGTAGGAGGCCCAGCATCCCCATAGCATGTGCTGGTGACCCACTGCTCCTCTTGGGGCATGAGGAGACAGCTAAGTTCCAGCCACCTCTCATGGAGTCACCAATGCCCTAGGAGAGAGCAGGGCAAGGTCAAAGCAGCAGGTTTGACAGGAGGTTTTGAAGAGACTGAGGAGCCAGGTTTGGCTGTGGAGGAATAATTCAAAACAAAGATGTGTGAGTTGTGCAGAGTCATATGCCAGCAAAATTGTCTGAGCATCAGCCCCAAGTAGACATGAAACTCAGTGATCTTCACAGCTTGATGAATGTCTGCCATTTTGACAGGAAATGCCAAATGCCTTGAACTAATTATGTCCATAAGGTTTTCCTGCTGGAGACAGTGCTTTGGCCCACTTGAAATAATGAAGCTTAGACAAACAAACAGAACTCAAAAGGCTAAAGTCATTGCTGTTAATCTTTCTTTCATGAAATTAGTAGATATTTCCCCTCCTTCTGCCCTCTTCCCCCTGCCCTGATTCTCTTCTACAGAAGAGAACCCATATTTCAAACAATTTCGCTGTAGCCTCTCCATGTAACAGCCTTGAAGAAAAAAAGAAACAAGGAATTCAACAGCAATGGTCAATAAATGCGAAGTGGTGGATTTAAAGTGCCTTAGAAAGCTGCACCAGATAAGCAAGCAAAGCTGCTGCTGGGGAAATGTCGTCAAAGTGGTACCACACAGGGACAAGCAAATTATTGTGATAATCCCAAACTGGCCTCTAAGGGGCAGTGACATTGGAACAAATTAGAGCAGTCAAATGGAAAAACAAAAAATAAATCCATTTCTGATCTGAGATAAGCTTATATGGGAGGGCCATGGAAGGCTAGGAAAAGCACAGAAGAGAACTAGTAGCTAAATCCCAAATGGTTCACTTTCATTCAGAAACCATGGAAAATGAAACATTCACCAGAAATTGTTGTTCTCAGGTTCTCTGACGGGAAAGAAAAATCTAGATTAGACATGCCTCATGAAGGAGTTAACACATGGACATTCAAATGAAATGCTGATATTTTCTTTAAAGGCAGAACTTCCAATGCAAAGAGTAAGCACTGGTCCTAGTGTGGGGATTGTCTTTTTTATAGACAGCAGGGAGAAAATAACATTGCTGAAATCCTTAACTATTATTCAACAAAACTGAGTTTGGCTGTGTAGAATGATCAATAAAACTTCAAAGGGTTTAGAATTTTGGTGAGAGAATGAACTAATGCCAAGTCCACAAAAATATACTACTCCCTCCCAAATTACAGTTGATTTATAGAAGTGATTTGTTTCATCGCAGACAAAGTACCTGCCACAAAGCTACTGGGCAGACTAAAAGAGTTTTAAAGGATCACTCTTTGAGAATGATCTCTATCCAGATATAAAAAAACATTTAAACAATAAATCAAGTCTTCTGCTGATGTGATTATTCAGAGAACAAATTTTGGCTGTGTTATTTATAGCCATGTTTTCACTATTTTTTTCTTTTGCAAAATCCTTTTCAAAGTTTGGTTTAAAATGAGTTTGTGATTTAAAAGACCCTGTATACGTAAGTACATGTACACATACAGAATGTTTATTATTCAACAGCTATTTGCACTGATCCACAAATTCCAGAGCAAGACAGCTCTGCGTTCAAGTAGCATCCATATTCCCACAGTCAAATTTCTTTGCAAGATCTCAGGCAATATTCACTTTCCAGCAGAGGGGAAAAGTGGTACAGAATAAATGATCGATTAGGAAATCTCCATTTCTTTTATCTGTCCCCAGCCTCATGAGTGAATCTGAAGGAAATTGTACCCAGACTGGGGCCTGTTGGGACAGCTTGGCCCTCTCCCAGTGAATGCAGATGCATTTCTTTCTGCTAGGAGCAAGGTGCACACCTGGATTTCTCTTTGAGACAGAGTCATGGTGGGCCCAGACTCCCAGGAATGCCACATTGCTTCTTGGTTCCCTGCTTTAAATGCAATTGTATGTTATAACAGCATACATCAGCTCCCCTTGGAGAGGTACAGCAAGTCTGCTTGATTTTCCTGCTGGAGGAACAGCAGTTGTAAAATTTTAAGGTACTACAGGAGAAGGAAACTAGAGTGATGCCTGGCTGTGCTGAGAATTACCTTGTGATATAGAAAAGCTGCCTGTGATGTTTCCCAGAAAATCTAACTCCAAAATACACTTCTGAAAGAGGTTTTCAGCACACAAACTGGCATTTGGGCAATGCCCAGCTTTACCCAAGAGACTCTCTGTCCCCATTCTATTGAAACAGTAGGTAAGTTTTTCAAAATCTATATTATATAACTACAGACATATGTTTAAACATGTCCAGTTTGTTTATTCATCTGTATCCACTCCTCTGACATCTCTGTACAGACACCACCACAGTCAAGCAAACACTGGCCATGTGTTCATGCTGGTACCTGATTTAAAAATACTGATCGGCTGCTTGCTCAGGTCAGGCGTACAAAGACATGGCCACAGTGTGGACTTCATTTTAATATCTGACCAGGATGTTGATGTTTATTAGTTAATCCCAGTGTTCAGAGAAAACATTATTCAGTGCAGGTATATTTTTTTTAGGTTGTTTCCTCATACTAAGTAAGCATCAGAGTGGAGGAAGGAGAGAAAAAAGTCCAAAGGCAAAAAAAAAGTCCAAATGGTTACCTTTTTCCCCTGGAAATAAAACAATCCATTATCATGGGATACTGAAAAGCTGTTTGTAAACTCAGTGAAGAAATAGCTAGTAATAATGATCTGTAAAAATATCATTAGGATTCAGTGTTAACGCTCTTAAGGTAAACGTGCTGGTTTCTACAGTTCAGAGCATCCTTTGTGGCTCACTGTCCACTCACTCAGGTTTCATTTTGCTATTAGGAGATCTGAACTTCTTGTAGTTTGGAAAAAAAAAAATCTGAGATTTTTGAGAAAATGAGGCCTCACAAGTTGTATTAATTATAGTAGTGAATCTTTCAAACCACGCCCTGCCAAAGGCCAGCAGAGTGGACAAAATACTCCAGAAGTATAAAATACCATTTTCTGTAGGCAGTCGCTGTTCTTTCACCATAAATCTCAAAGATCCTTTAAACTTTGTTAAGGTTAAAGGGATGTATTACACTCACGAAAAATACAAATAGAGTTGCTTGTACTCAGCTTCCCAGAGAATGAAGTGTGTGTGGAGACAATTTTTCACAAGACTTTCCTGCAAAATATCTTTTGGATTACTTTTCCTGTAGTATTCCTAAATTATTGCAAATGCAGCAGCCTGTCTTTTACAATTACTGAGAGAGAGAGACAACCAGTAGGTTACTGTTCCCAGATATTCCAAACATGTCAACTTTCATTATTGTATTTTAATATCATCCCTTCCTCCAACTGCTATTTGCATTCTACCACACACTGGCCAGTTGCTTTTTAGGTGAAACTGCTAGTTATTGAGTAAAACTGATTTATAGCTAGGAATGAAAATGCATTCTTGAAAGAAGTAAGGTGACTGGTAAAAGCTATGGTTTAGGTTAAAACATAATTGAATGTCTAAGCTGCACTTAGACTTCTTGTCTCTTGTTTCCCAAACCCTTGATCTCCCTCATCCCTCCCAGCTTTCCTACAATTTCTGGATACTGTGCCAAAACCTGATGTTGCATTGCTGTGCTCTTACAAAGTGGTACAGAAAACAGAAGTACTTCGGCCCTCAATTTTGGGCAGGTTTTCCCCAAAAGATTATTCTTTCAGGAAGCGTGAAACCACGTGCCCAGTGATGACCTCTTATTCCAGCTGCCATGCATCTTAGGGAGAACAGCAGTCAAGAAAGACAAACTTCTGTCCCTCTCCCCCTCTCTCCCAGAGCTCCCCAGCTTGGAGGTTTGCCAGGATCCACAGCCGGGGTCAGCTAGGGAGAGCAAGTGAGGTGCAAGGTCAAACTGCAGGGCTAGTGGGAGATGTTTGCTGGGGCCTGGAGGGGAGAGGAGATGGGGAATGTAATGAGCTCAGAGAATGGGGATCTCGACAGAAAAATGCACCGAGGGCAAGGAGATGAATGAACATTTGCTCTCAAAGGACAGGGGAGATTTGTTGGGGTTTTGTTTTTTCTGCAGAAGCCAGACCCCATTTTTCTATCAAGCTATACGAACCTAAGCTAGAAGAAGTAAAGCAAAAATACATTTACTGAGCACAAGCAAATTGAATTAAGTAATACAATGGAAATTAATTCTCCAAACCCAGCAGCTCTCCCAAAATGACCAGGAATCTTTCTCTTTGCTACAGCCCAACACGTGGGAAAAGCTTCCTGTCTGGCTTCTAAAATGTTCCATCACGGAGAAGAAAAAAATAACAAACACAAGCCAATCTGCTGTATTTCTGTTGTTTTATACCAGACATGGCTGCAACAAAGCCCAAGGTCTGCAGTTCCCTGTTGGCCAGCTTTGAGGGAAAGCAGGTAAGCTGCTCCTTTTGTACTTTGGGATGGCAAGACTGACAAAAAGAGGCTCTAAACTGGGAAGAAAAGCTTCAGATATCTTCTATGGTAGGAGAAGTAGTAAGCTAGAATGAGCAAGAGCCATTTCTAATAAAAAGTGTGCCAGGAGGGGTAATCAGATTCTTCGGATTACAGCGAGGCTTTAATTGATAACACAGTTAACAAAGAGACAACTCCACAGGGATGCTCAGATGTGGTCAAGATGGGCTTCTTACAAAGTTAAGTCAACATGGCACAGAAAAAGCAACCCCTGAGCCCTGGGGCTGAGGCTGTTCCGGGCCACTGCACTCGCCACAGGGAATCTTTTTCCAGTGGCATTTCGCCATGTGTCAGCCTTTTGTTTCACCATCTTCTAGTAGCCTCCTGCGCTCCTCAGTCACACTACCTACAGCAGTGTTTGCCAAAGCAAAGGCCAACGGTGGGAATGGCAGCCAGGTTGTGAACAGTTGGACCAGGACAAGCATGAAGACATGGAAAGAGGGTGGGAACTGAGAGAAGTCAAAAAACTAAGAAATCAAAGGAAGGGCACGCTCACTACAAGGCAAAGGTTGAGATATGAGACACTATCCCAGGGTGGGACCAGTCCATCATGGAGTGAGGCCCAGGGACCTGATCAAGAGAAGGAAGCAAGACTAGGAGCAAGAGAAGAAAATGAGACTCAGCCACACACGCTGTGCATGGCATCACCCCCAGCGCTTAGATGGGAAAGCTGCCCACACCTGGGCCATTGAAGTAGTGGTGCTGCATCTTGGAGTACGTAAGCATATGCAGTCTCTCAGGGGACAGAGTGGTGGCTGCCTGCACCTCGATTACCTGAGGGAGCTGAGAGGGGAGAACTGGAACTTGGCCACATTTCTGGAAAGAGCAGTTGCCGTTATGAAATATAGTTGCTTTTCCTGTACAACAGTATAAGCCCCTATTTGCTATAAGGCAAGATGTGTAAACCTCCAGCATAAGAAGAGACATGCTTAGCATTGCTCCCTGCTTAGCTTTGAGCTAACTGTGAACAAAACAAAGGTAAACCCTCAAAAAAAGAAACTTCGAAGCCTCTTTTTTTCTACCCCTGCCCCGGTACACAGCAGTCCTGCATTTGCACAGCTGTGAGCCCTGCAGTTTTGTGCTTCCACAGAAAGATCTGTTTGCCTCACACAAACAAACAAACAACCTTTGGTATGTTGTTAAGGAAGAAAGGCACTTTTGTTTGGTGTGAAAAAGTACGTCAGGTTTCTTTATTACTTTCTTCTTAAGTAGCTAGACATCAGAGAGGCTGACAAAAATAATTTTCCAGCAAAGAAATCCCAGTTTTTCCAATTATTTTGCAGTTATTTTCTTACAGGTAATCTCTCCCATATTAACAGTTTTCCTTCTGTATCTCCAGCTGCTGCCCCCAGCCCATACCTCCCCTTCTCCAAATTTTGCAATGATCCAACCCCAGGAGGCGGCTGAGGCATGACCATAAGCTCAGTCGATATCTGAGCTGTGTTACTGAAATCTGCTCCAGAAAGAGGAGGCACAGAAGAGCAGATCCTCTGAGCCCTTATGTAACAAGGGAAATTACACATTCTGCACTTGTAAAAGCACATGGGAGATGAGACTCTCAGATGTGTCAAAACAACCAATCTAGCCATCAATCTTTTCCTACAAGGCTTGTACGTCAGCCCGCTTGCAACGCATCCTTAAGTGCAACTCTCCTGATGTTATAAAGCCATCTGAGATAAAACACTGGAAAGTCAAACAAAATGTTACACACAATAACACCTGTCCCATTTCCTTATTTTTGCAAAACAAGCGTGTTTTCTGAATACGGGCATTTTGCAGTGGTACAGGGCAAGCTGTAATTCACACTCTGTACTAGACAGCTGGAGTTTCTGGACTGCTTTCCCTGAAAGAGCGAGGTAAGGACAAAAAAAGTGGTTCAAGTAAGAAAATACTCTGGATATGGAATTGAAAGAAACAGACAAAACCAGCATTAAAGAAAACAGTAAAAGACCTGGCCCCTTGGACAGAGAGAGCACCAGACCAGGATGCTGTTATTTTCTGTTCACACATAAGAACGGCAAACGGCAGCACAGGTCCCTGTCCACAGGTCTGCATCATTCCTGGCGCAAAATCACCTGGGAACCTCAGTGAGTATAGGAACTGGTAAAGCCTAAAGGAATGGGAAGAGGAATGCCCCTGCCAGGTGCTTGATCTGTGAAAAACCCAGAGGAAGAAAATATCAATTTACACCACACACAACTGATCAAGAACCAGTGAATCCAGAGCCAACCCACAGCTTCAGCTGTTCTCCCTCTTGCTGGGTGGTTTGGGGCCTGGTTGACCAGTCCTCCCCTGACCAGGCTTTGCACCCATGAGCAGAGGCTCCTTGAGACCCAGTCCCATGAGGTCCTTGTGCAAGGAGGTCCTGCACACACCCTGAGAAAGCAGCAGGGAAGGAGACCAGGTAACACCGCTTCTCTGCTGTTCCCTCCAGGTCCCATGGGACCATACTTGACTTTCTTGCTTTGGAGAAGGGATGACATTGTCAAAGAAGTCTTATAACGTGGCAGAGGATTTGGTATTTAGCAAACACAGTCACAGCAGAGTCCTGCTGGTCCCATTTCTTTGCTTGCATTCCAGGACACTGGGCAAATCACCTTGATGCACCATCCTGCAGGTGAAGACACCCCAAAATAGCAGGGGTCTCTGCTGTGGGGTTTGCTGGCATGTATGAAGGCTGGCATCAGGTTTATACGGGGAACGCTTGTAAGGAACAGAGCAGCCCTCAGACTGCGATGGTGAAAACAGGGCCCATTTTTAACAGTATGCAGAGATGCATGACAAATCACTAACTGTGGTTTTATGTGCTTGTGTGCTTTATTGTGCCCTTTTTTCTAAACTCCTGTCTTCAGATGTTGGCAGCAGGTGACAAGCTTGATACCAAGTTATAAAGAGACAACTGCATGTGTATAACCACTCTTTAAAGTGGAACAATGAGGGAGTTCAGATTTGGGGGTAAAAACTCCAGGGAGGAAGGACCAACATCAGAAATAAGAAATGGCAGTGGCTCAGCAGAGGACACTAACAATTTAGTGTGTTTTCCTTTGGAAGCAGTGAAATGAAGGAGAGGAGTGATGACAAACAGAGATAAGGGGAACCTATCAACATTCCTTGTAAAGCATATGGCCCTGTAAATGAGAGTTCACCGTCTGATAGTATCCATTATTGTACATTCTGGATGGTGTGGGACTTTTCAGCAGAAGCTGTTGAATCTGCCTTGCCCGACCTGTGTTTTATTATATGGCTTACAGCCTTTAAAGTTGTGAGCTGGTTTTCTTTAGATTAAAAAAAAAAAAAAAAAAAAGAAAGAGCCATTGTCTGAACTGGTTTTGAGCTGACTTACAACTAGCATGCCCCCCTGAGAGCTTCAGCCAGAGCATCCTGCCATTTGTTTACTTCTGAATTTCTCCTCAAATTGTTTAAGACCAAATGAGTATGGAAAAACTAAAAAAAATCTACCACTTCAAAAATCAACATCATAATACTTTTCTGTAGCACTTTCAGAAAATTCGTGTGCCATTAGCCGTGGTTTGCAGGAAAATATACAGCAAATCCTGGTGGGGGCTGGGGGTCTCCACTCCACAGAGCCCTTTTCCTGTACTTTTCTGTCTGTTGACATTAAGCTCAAAGCCAGGCTGGGAGATCTGTTTTGTCAGATGGGGTGAGTGGCTGCTTGGAGAGGTGGTGGATAACCAGTGCATTGGCCCCACACACAGCATCACCGAGCGCTCTGGAAACACAGTGCAGCCTTGTGCTCCTTATTTATTTACACAGTAACTCATAGAGATTTAAATGGAAAAAAAAAAAAAAAAAAAGGAAGCATTGGGAGGCCAGAGAACAATACCACCAAAATCATTCTGGAACCAGCAAAGACTGAGTAGTTTAACCTGATAGATACTGGGATTCTGTGTGAAGGTAAGCTAAACAAACTGCCTTCCCCTCTTGCCCCCATCTCCTTTTTTTAAACAGATATCTGTTCTAGTTCATTATTACTTTTTACTTGATTTATCAGTAGGATACTGGAGTGTTAGAGCCTCTACAAAACAGTAGCCAGCAGTCTGGCAAGGCCACTTTCAGTGTGCTAAGTGTCACTTTCAAAACAAACATGGTATCTGTGGAAGTAAATTGAGTTTCCTGGAAGAAAGTCACCCTTTCCCAGGAGGCAGGGGTTGGGGTTCAGAGCAGCCTTGGAAAGGGACAACAGGGGATAAAGAGGAGAGGCAGAAGTGGTCCAGTGAGGATGCCCATCTCCTCTAACCATCTCTGGTAGGGATGGTTCCCAGCGGCGTAAGCCATTGCCAGGGGAAGGGAAACACATCACAGTTCAGCTCAAGTTTTGCTTCCTCTTTGGAGGACCTAACACATTAAAACCACCAGGCTGTTTTCTATACGTTATTTCTTATCTGCTATATATCTCCATTACGTTACAGCCCACTTGAGAAACACAAGGGTGTTTTAAGGCCTTAACTAGAAAAGGACAAATTAAATGTTTTCTAAAACTTCTGAAAACAAGCATATGAAGAAGTTCCCACCCTTTTCATCACAAGGCTAAAGTGTTTTCCTTTCTAGGAAAGACCTGCTTTTTTCTACCTTTGCATAGTCTGTGTTTACTAAAGTAAGATTTTTTTTTTTCCTTAACATGCATGTAATTTCTCAAGTTGTACTCATCTGTCTCTCATCAATAGATGAGCCTGTATAACACTTAAAACCAAGGTAACAGAACTCACCATGTGCTTTGAAAATACTGTGGAAGTACCATCCTAAAAATCTGACATTATATAATGAAAAGACTGAACAAAATACATAATACACAGAAGGGAAAAAAAAACACAACAAACTAACAAACAAAAAACCACAACACACACCAAAAAAATTTGAAATGCCTGGTCTTATTGAAGTAACAAGAAACCTGAAATTGCTGAAGTAGTCTCTTCAAATAAGGCAATGAAATCAGCTTTTCATTGTATCATCAGATTTTAATTTAAGTGAAATGTTTCTTTAAGAAAAGCAAGAAACCAAGCTGGGTGGAAGATCTGTTTTCCCTCTTTAATTAATCCCTGTCTCAGACTTTGAAGACCTTTCTGCCCACTGTTTTAAAGAAACATCATTTATCTTGAGTACTAGAGATCCATTTAATGGTGTTCACAGTCATTCAGCTCCTTCTGCAAAATCAGTATCCCCACCCTTGATAAGACTGGTAGATTTCAGTCCAAGCTAAAGCTGTTAAATGTCTTCACAAACATCAGGCTGGCCTTGAGTGAAGAGAATTCAGGGAAAATCTATAGGACATTCTAGGTAAGAGTACATGGAACTTAAAGGAAAAAATGGAGGCAGATTTATACACTGCTTGGTTTCTGTCTTCTTGCGGGGCAGAAGTTACAAGGCTGTCAGAAAGCTGCAATTGCTTTGTCACATTAGATGAATTGTCAATAAAAAGCACTTGGTTATTCCTAAGGCAGAAGAGTGATTTTCTGCAAAGCTTTCAGATTGAAACTTCTAAAAAAAAAAAAAAAAAAATCTACTTATTTCAGTAGGAAAAAAAATAAAAAATGAAGTCATAAAAGTGGTGATGCGGTTAATCAGGACATTAAATCTAGGGGTGAGAATGTGTTTCAGAACAGAAAACATATTCCAAACACAGTGAACATTTACAGTTTAGAAGCAGCATTGTATCATTAACTGCCCTCTTAGTATAGCTGTTTTCCCATTAAATGCAAGCTTCTGATTGGAAAACCAAGTACACAAATGCAGTAACTTGTCTATACAAAGTATGGCACAAATTAAGTGGAGCCTTTAACACTGAACATGCAACTCTTACTACAGCTGTGCCCAGAAAGCCATTATTTCAGACATGGAAGATTGCTAGAGATACCTTGAAAAAGTGCTGCTTTGCAAATTATTTTTTCCTAGCTTTGGACAGTAATTAAGCATTAGAAATAGGTGAGGCTCAACAGCTCCTGTTGAAACATCTTTTAATTAGACTGACATGGCAACTAGATTCAGCCCAGCCAATCTGATCCTTAAAGTGAGGGTTATAGAGGTGTTTTTTTTTACCCCGTGTAATGCAGTTTTACTGGTAATGAAAGCTGATGAGAAAAATATAATCAAAACCATGTTTTGTTGAATATTTTATAGATATCATGAAAAATCTCTCTCCTACTGTGTTTTAAGGACTTATTTCAGAAGTAATATTTTAGTACTTTATCAAAAACAGTTGGATGGCTTTTTTTCAGCTGGGTGTTGAATGCCAATGCTTGCTACTCATCTTTTTCCAAATATTTGAATTAAACTGACATAAAGCAGAATCCTCCAGATAAATTCTCAATCCCATGTAATTTAATGTCAGTTTCACACTGGTTTTAACCTGATCCACTTAAATTGCAGCAAACTGGCCAAAACATGTAATGGACAAAAGAGGGAGCTCTTTTGCTGCATCTTCTCTGTAGAAGTGTGCTTGGTTTCCTTAAAATTCAGGGCTGTTTCCAGGATTTCATAACACAGGAAACAGAAGTTATGTGTTCTGCAGAAGATTAGATATTGGGCAACACTCTTACCAAAAAAACAAAAGCAAGCAAACAAGCTCCATTTGCCTTCTCTCCAAATAAATAGCGAGCCTTTAAAAGTCACCTTTCATACTGACATGGAGGGCTTCCCCCCACACTCTTTCTGAAGTCTGGAGGGTGGCAAAATATATTTCATAAGGTTTTATTACAAAAACAAAACAAAACAAAAACAAAACAAAAAAACCCCACAACCCCACACCACACAGGGAAAAGCTGAGCCCTGCTCCATTGCACTGTTGTTTGACTGCATGCCCCAAGCTTTACCTCTCCTGGGCTCAGAGCAGCAGGTACATTACACTGATAAAGATGGGCCCTTTAAAGTTTTGGTGCTTTAGCAGTGCAGTTGCCTGGGGCTCAGATGTTCTATATGCTCCATGAGAGCCACATCAGTATATCCCCTTCCTGGATGCCCAGCCAGGAGCAAGGCTTGGGCTCCGGCATCCCAGTGGGGACAGGATGAGCTCAGGCGATGTCTGGTGTCCCTGGTGTCCCAAACCTGGTCAAGGAAACTCCTCCCGGCAAGTGTCTGCTCAGGGACTTTGGGAAGGTGCAACACCATCCCTGCTACCCAAGAGAGGGCAGCCCGAGAGCCCCACATTTGCCACCTGGAACCTCTTAAATTCTAGGAAAAATAATAGTAATTGCAAAGAATAAAACAAACAAAGGATGAGTAGGGTTGATGAGCAAGAAGAGTCATGCCAGGAAGGGTGGGATGGAGCATATTGGCCTTTCCCAAACCAAACCACATCATCATCAGTTGGCAATAGCATCCAACTGCAAACCCAGAGCCTGTTCCCTCCCAGCAACAGGCGCTGGGCTGGACTGCAGGGAGGAAAGGATCGGGCTCCTGCAGAGACAGATGCGTGGTCCAAATCCACTGAAACCAGTAAGCATTTAGCTGACGTTCACTACACCCAGCAGACCATTTGGGCATGAACTTTATGCTAGATTTTAAGCTGAGACTTGTCTGCCTAACAGAGACAGATGGCAACCCCAAGCTCTGAGGGAGGATGTAAATTTTAAAAACATCATTCAGATTTCAGGAAAACTGCAGCAGTTGCCTCATCTGTGTCCATGCTTACTTAAACTCCCCCCTCCAAAACAACCCCACCCAGGGATGGCTGCTGTCCCGGGAAGTGCTTTACCTCAGCACAATTTGCATTTTGAAAAGGCAGCCTGTACTCATATTCCTGTTCTGTTTCACTTTTTTTCTTTCTTTACTAAGTGTACCATTTGGTGACTGTTTGACTAAAAAACAGCAGACACCTATTCCCCAGAAATGAGTAAGATGGTGAGCTATGCTGTAAACAAACCAGATCTTTGCTGGACTCAAGCATTAATGATGCTTCTTGTGTGTCTGTGCAGCAGAAGTGGACTGGTAACCATAATCTACTCTATTTTTCTTCCTGTGACATAAAGTAACGCTCAGACCCCATAAATACTGACCTCTCTCCACGCTCTGACTGGAACTTGGCTGTTCATCGTGGAGCACAGTTGGAGCCAGGACATCCCTGAGCAAGGAGTTACTGCTCATGTTTGCGGGGTTGCACTGTTCAGCTGGGGGCTGCTCAGTGACCTGTACCCAGGCACACTCTTCTGGGGCACCCAGGAGGGACCAGAAGATGAAATGAGAGAGCAGCAGCTAGTTTAGCATTAAACCACTGATAGTAATGGACCCTTTTTTGTGTTAAGGTTCTTGGGTAAAGGGTGGGGAATGGGGATGAGAAGATAGAAGTTTCCTCAAACATAAGGAGACCATAGGATGAAGAATTAGAAATAAGGCACTATAATAAATGTTTTAAGAGGGTGGAGGAATTAAGCTGTTGCTTTCATTCAGTCAAGATGCAATAGTTACATTTGCCATGGTCCAGGTTTGCATGGTACCAAGGCCTCAACCCCAGTAATTTTAAGCAGACAATTTGTGTAAATGCGCTTATGAAATGCTATTTGGACATAGCAGCATGTGAGAACATCCAAAAGGCACTGCTCAAGAAGGCAAGCCTCCCCCTATGAGTAGGTTTGGGCAAAACACAAGAAAAAAAATCCAGGGGCCTGGCAAGACTGATGTGTGCATACAGGGAGGTGAGCCCAAACCAAACAACCAAGGATCACAAGCAATGATACAAAGGATATGTACCTCATCGCAGCTATTCCCAAGGAGAGATTTTCCTGTTCCGATTTGAGGTCAGGATGCGTACAATAACAAACCAACATATGTAACCGATTACAACAAACACAAGGGAAGGGTGTGGGCAGCTACCAAAAGCCAAGAAGTGTAGGATGTCACAAGTGAACATACAGCCTGGTAGACCCTCAGCGCTTCTCCAAGCAGAGGTAAAACCTTTCCACTGTCCCTGCACAGGAAATCTTGGACCATATCTTAATGTTTGTCAAAGGATTTGGCACTGGATGAAACATAAATTAAGTTCCTGCTCCCACAGGCTGAATTATTAAGTCTTGCGACATGTTTAGGAGGTCAATACAACAAGAGCACAGACCAGTTATTTATCCAGAGCTCCACAAAGAGCGTGGAGCAAAGCTAAATGCAGAGCTGAAGCCAATAAAAGACTTGTCTAACTGCAAATTTGGTCCAACCGAATTTTTGTTATGTAGATTTTAATCACAGTAGTGCAAAATGGTTCTTCTCATACCCAAACACTACAGCACTGTCCTGGGGATGGTGTGGGAAGCAGGAGGCAAGGGACCACAGACATTTCAGGCTGAGGACACACCCGAATTCTGCATCCCTGGGTAAACACTCTAACCACCAGATCCATATGTAATGGCTGTCATCTCCTCCTCAAATCATGTTTGCAAAGACAAATGGCTAGCTGCATATGACCTGCACACTGAACACCCAAAATGAAATTTGTATTCCTGCCTCTTCTGGTAACTTCCTCTTTTCACCATTTTTTTGCCACTACTTATTTTCAATCTGGTTTATATAACCAAAGCTGTTATTCTTCACCACAAGGACAAGGCCTGAGGAGTGCCAAAACGGCTGTGCCCCGAAAGTACATAGGCTGGTAATGAACACATTATCCTTCCTATGCACCATCAACTGGTGCAAGGGAAGGCAGGTGAACAGGGCTTCTTCCACCTCCTTCTTGACTGCTGTTTTGCAGAAAGGATCATCTTCCACAGCCATAGAAGGGGTGAAACAAGATGAGGAGGAAAAACATCAGACCTATCTCTTGCTGGCTGCACAGTTCCTGCTTGGTATAGGACATAGCACAGGTTGTTTTTCAGGCTGGAGACTATAGGTGCTTTATTTCCAACTATGTCCATCAACACTGGAAATGAAAAAGCCTGGTGTCCTGCAAGCTTGTATTTTGTGACTAGCTAAAGTTTGCTTAATTCTCATATTCTTTGCAAGTTCTCTCTGCTACATAGATTTTTTTGATACCTGACAATGTAATGCTGTAGTCAGGGCACTCAGAGAAAATGGCCCTTTTCTTTTTACACCCACCTGTTTTGGTCAAACTTCAAGAACAAGGTTACCTTCGAAACCCTCCCATCTGTCAGATGTGGTTGGAGATGACTGACGAGTCAAAAATCCAAAGAGGCTGAGACTATGCTGCATCTGCCTGAAGAGACTAAAAGAGTGTGTGGCATGTCCCCGCAAAAAATGCATTTTATAAAAACTGCTTCTCCCCTCTCAATTTCTCTCTCTCTCTCTCTCTCCAAAATCAGTTACAACAAAGGCACTCGCTATTGTCCATGAGGTTTCTCATAATCAGGTTTCTGTCTCTGGAAGGCATCATTTTTTCACAGAGCACTGGCTGAAATCCAAAGCACAAATTATGAGATCCATATGAGGGAAGCAGATGTTTCTAGACAATGTTTATGGGGAGCAGCAAACCTTTAGGGAAACATCAAATTACATTTTCTTTAAAGCAAATACTTGAATTGTACAATAAATATCTAAAGTATAAAGCATAATAATAGGGAGAAAGTGACAAAGGTGTACATATTTTTGTTAAAAACAGTTAAAAAGCACTTACATAGATCACGTGTACTTTAGTGACTCAATATATCAGGTGCATGGTGTGGGGTTCAGTAAGGCCCTCTGACCAGCAAGGCAGCAGTAGGAAGCGAAGTGCCTCCAACTGTCCTGGAGCTGCATAAGGCTGCCCCAAGTCCTTGAATGGAGCTGATCAGGTGTACCTCATGACCCTATCCTTGCAATCACTGACCTTACACCAGTAATCCCCAGGCCAAAAAGAAAGACACCTCTTATGGCAACTTGCTCCCTTTTCAGGGAAAGATACTCTCTTTGCAGCACTGGTTTGGTGCAGTCCACCAACTGACTCTCAGACAACCTTGGAAGAAGCATCAGGCAGGGTATCTCCTGAACTCAACCAGGATGGCAATGCAATGGCTGGGGCTAGGGACTGAGCCAAGTGAGAAAAATGGAACTCCTCTGACTGCTTTTGTAGTTCTTATTATTCTTCTCATTATTTAAAACAAAACTGTACATCAACATTTTTTGCCAGGAAAGAAATTAACTACAGGAGAGGACTATTCAGCTCCTGAAGTGCAGTCAATGTCTGCCAGCTGAGGAGCAGATGGCTGGCACCCATTTGCACAGTAGCCCTGCAGTCTTGTTTGAGAGGTCATTTTGGCTTAAGAAACTCTTTCTGCCTTGGAGAGCTTACTCTTGTATGTAGATACTGGGCCCACACTTCAAATCGTGTATTCATCATTCTCCACTCAGAAAGATCACGTGAAGCACTGTCAGAGCTTAATGGAAGCAAAGTCTTTGATGCACTGCACTTGAGTTTTCATTTTCTATGCTGTTAAATGAATGCTACTGTACTGGCCTCAGTCTCCTCCTAAGCCTTCTCAAAATAAATAGATGTCATCACATACTTGGTTAACTTTACAACCGATGGAGAAGAAATCATTCAGAAATAACCAACTACATTATCCAGAAGAGCAGAGGCTTCTCTGCTCCACATACTGGAAAATATTTATCTATTATGGGTATTGGAGAGGGACTCAAACTGTTGGGTGACTCCAACAGGGCTCTATCTATTAATAGTCCACCCAGCATTACGAAACCAAACACAGGGACATGGGCTGACCCCATGCACTACTACTTCAATGTCACATCAGCATTTTCAGCTGTGAGATGGAGATGTGATAGTGCCTGGGACTGGCTGTGAGGCAACCATATCCAAACCATGTGTAGCACAGTGAATCTGAAACATGGACCAAATGCTCACAGATATGTCAGTGCTGTCTGTCTCTTCAAAAAAAAAAAAAAAAAAAAAAGAAAAAAAAAGTGAGTGTGCTCCAAAATTATTCATAGCTGTTGCAATAAAACAGCATAGAGGTGTCTATGGCACCTCAGCTAGAAGGCTAGTTAATGTGTCAGTGTAGTAGGTAATGTATTACATGTCAATAAATTAAGGCAGACAAATATCAGACAAAATCTTCATCAGAAATTATTTTGAGGCCAAACTCAACCTAGGTACTTTCAGAGACTGGCAGAAATCCTTCACAGAATTAGTATTTCTATCTTGTATAAGCCCAGCTCAGAAATCTTACAGCCAGATAACTGAAATGAAGTTGAATACTTCTTGACCGGTGTTTCTAACATCATCTCTTGCCACTTCTTAAAATTGATCTAATATATGGTCTTTCAACTCAAGTTAAGGAGAACTACGCCTACATCTATCGAAGCCCTGCCAGTGAAATATTCTGATGACTCTCCAGAGTCACCACAAGCACAGTTTTACACTACTATCACTTGAGACTCAACTGGTACAAGTACATAGTAATTGCTATGTTGGACAGAAAGCTGCAAATGAAAAGGGAACACACAGCAAGAAAAGCCAAAATTGCTTTGTAATGTACTATTTCACTGTACAAAGCAGTTACGTTTACAATATCAAAGGCTGGAATCATTTTCAAAAGAGTACACAGAGTCTGCTAATGTCTTTGACAAGCAGTTTTTGAAACAGGAAGATGTAAAACACTCAGGGAAACCCACTGCCTCTCCATACTTGCCTTCTTCACCCACCACTGCAGCATCTGCCTTCACACATAGCACTGGGAAATGATCAGTCTTTTTCCTAGCACTACAAAAGCAAATAATCTTTTCCCTAATGTCACCCAGGTCACTTGTTAACTCAGCCTCCTGTGCCTTTCTCCTGTTTGCCGGTACACCCTTCCCTACCCCTCTGATTTGGTCCTGCTTGGATGGCAGCAGCCCCCTCCCTTCCTCTCCTGCTTCATTTCACTATTCTCCAGAGTGCCACCAATCTGCTTTTGAAATTATTTAGGGGGATTTAGCTTCAAATCTCCAGGCCTAGTATTTTTCCCTGGGCACCGTCCCAAGGGAGTGCTGTGAAACTTAATTTAGCCATCACACCTGCAAAGCTGCAGCCCGTAGACAATGAGTCCACTAAAACTTCTGGAGTAGGATTACATTTCATACACACACACATGTCCTTTTGTGTTCTTGCAGAACACAACTACCAGGGAAGCTGCTGTAAACCCATGCTACCTCAGTAAATACAGCCTTTCCAAATAAGCACAATCCCTCCCACCGGTGAAAAACAATTATACAATTAATGATTTATATGGTATTTTGCCTTTTGTTTTCTCTGAGAGGATGAATTTGTTTAGCTCATGCATGTTAGGGATTCTCTTTAACCTCAAAAGAAATATTTTAATTTTTCACAATTAATTTTTAGTCCTCTTAGATGCATAGACAGTCTTGAAAGTATAAATCAAGACAACTTTGAGTCTACAGAGATTCAATGAGTAATATCAACAAGAGGTATTATCTTTATCAGAGAGGATTAGAAAAGGGGCTAATATAATACTTTTAAATCAGTTTTTAGACGAGCTCACTTAGACTAGCTCACTTTAAGTGGTAGCTTTGGAAAGAGTACAATAATATCAAACATTCTTCCCTTCCATGGCTTCCCATTATATTTAGAGAGAGCTTTCAGTGAGGCCCAACAGCAAGAACAAATGGGCAAAGGCAAATAAAACAGATGCACAAACAAAAGTCCAGTGAACAAATGAACTGCAAAGTCATTAGGGGAGAAATGAAGATGAGTTGTGGGAAGAAATCTGGTGTTGCTGCTGGAATGGAACTATACACTGTGGTGGGATTCACAAGTGGGCATTCACCCTCTTCTCCAACCCTCCACTGTTCAGTAGCAAAATGTTATTTCCACTAGCAGTAAACCCTGTAATTCAACAGGGATTGGCTTCCACACACTGAGGAAAGCCAGAAAGGTCATGAGTGAATTGAGTGTATAGGGGAAGGTACTTCACAGTCCATGCCCAAGGTCTACTCTCCAGCACCTCAGAGCACACTGCACTAAAAACCACTTGCAGCAATGACTCCAGCTTGCAGAGAACTGGAAATGATTCCTCATCACAGCATCACACACACACGGAGACGCACGCTACTGAAACGGAGAGCGGCTCATTTGGATTAGCAGTGGGGAGAGCCAGTAGCCCATTTCTGACAGTCACCCTGGGAGGCTGCTCCGCTCCTGTCTCCCCAGGCATGGGCTGTAAAGGTTTTGTTTTCTGTTCTCAGAGAAAACTACTCCTACTAGGCTGCTGTAAACCTATCCTGCTCAAGGACATCTTGTTTGTGTTAATCCTGTAGATTAAGCACACAGCTTTTCAGTTGCGGCTTTGCAGCTATTGTTACCAGTAAACCCCCACAAGGTTTTTGGGCCAACGCACTTTAGCTTCAAGGCTGTCATTGCAATAGCATGAACAAGGAAGAGCCCCCAAGAATCATGAGAACTGACTCTCACACCAGATATTCTATGTTAAAAAAAAAATATAAGTTGGAAGAGAATTGCATCCTGTGATCTTCTCTGTGTTGAAGGATCTCAGCTGTTACTGGCAACAGGAGACACCAAAACTGAAGCTTGCACGCTTGTGCAAATGCAATGGCCCAGTGTAGGCTGTAAGGGAAGCTCAGCAAGAGCTGGAGCCTCCAGGAACTTTGAGGCAAACCTATTGCTTGGGCTCAAGTCCACCAAGCAGCCCAAGCAGAACGGTCACACCGATAGAGATAGCCACAGTCAGGAATTCCAACAGCATGCAGAGGCACGCTCTTGCACAATCTCCTCTCCAGCATTTGGTTCAGTCACACCAGGGTCTTGGATAAGCTCGCAAGTGTACATTAAGTCATCACTCAAGCACCAGGCATTTGTTGGCTTGTTGTTAATTATGAATGGCGTTACCTGTAAAATACTCACAGAAGGTTCCATGTGGGTAGAAAATCATAAATAACTATGTATTAAGGGATAATTTTATTTTTACAAATATACAGGAAATTAACAACAGCTGGACTGTAAAATACTTCTTTGTATACTGTGTTTTTAATATGAGTTCCATCAACTCCCTGGACTTCACTTTTCAGCAAAGCCTCAGTACCAAAGAACTGGCTTTTAGGTGGTGTTTTCTTGGAATCAAAGCTAGCTAAAGCATTCATGCTAACAGCAAGATTTTCACAGGCTTTGTTCTTTTTCATTTTTTTAGACAGTTAATTCACTTTACAAACAGCTTGTGATATTTTCAAAAGCAATAAACCATGCAACAGATTTACGCAAGAGCTTGATTCTGCACCTCTTGTTTATCCTGTAGCTTAGGCTCTTGTTGAGCAAGATTCAGAAGCACCCCACTTTAAATACAGCTGATCTCAGGCTAACAATGCAGAGTTTGAAGCACTGTGTTAGCTTGAGACCAGTACATGGGAGGTTTCAATGGGATCATGAACATTTTTAACGTATCAGAGCATCCTGCCTGCTGGACTCACCTTTCATGAACACTACACAGAAATGTAAAAAAAAAAAAATCTTCAAGTTTTGTATCTGGCACATAGAGATTTGCCTGCAGTGATGGTGCTGGAGCATTTGCAGTTTCAGCAAGATCACATTCTGCACTTGCAGAAATGAGCTTCCTGTGTCTCTGTATTTCAACCCAAACAGTCCACTGCAAATATTTCTGGACTGCTGAGACTGGGAAGTCCATGTTTTTCTTGCAAACAGAGCCTGACCTCATCCAGAGAGGACTTGATATTATGACTACCATTCCGGGATTTTCAAACTGAGAGCTGGCCACACGCCAAAAATTTGCAAAAAAAAAAATTTGGATGCCATCAAGCCAGGAATGTTTTGGAATGTGCTAATAATTCCCAGCAGAAAGTGGCCAGGTTTGGCTCCCAGTGACTAATGAAGTTGTCATACACCATTCCTTCCTGCTGTTTAATAACGCTTTCGAAAGAGCCCTTTATGGAGATGAATAGTATAGTAGTGCTGCAGCTGAGGAACTGGCATGCTGTCAAAGAAAACAGAGGCCAGTTTACTATGCATGGCACTGTATTTTTCATTATACTTCACAAAGACTTGTTATTAACTGAAATTGAATTCATCATTAGGGGATAGATATTATTTAATAAATAGTTCAGTACTGTTTTGAGACTTTATTCCAAAAGTCAGATTTTATTATAGAGCAAAATTACCTGTTACTCTAGATGTTGATACAATATTCAGTGTTTCTTAGATCTTGAATTTCAGGGGATTATATCAACCCTACCATGAAAATTGAGATGGGAATGTAGTTCATTCTTTCCACTTTCTCCTCAGTGACATATATGTGCACACATGCTGTATATAGCATACAGTTAATAAAGGTGACAATTCAGCCAACTCAATGATGAAAGCAGAGACACAACAGCTCCTACATTCAGATCCAGATCTCTGCTTCTACTTTGTTGGTGAAGTGATGTAATCTCAAGTCACACATGTGATTTTTATATTCGGCTGAGTTCTTGGTCATCTCAGGTAATTGTGTGGCACAGCAATAATACAGCTGTGCAGAACACTCATATTGAATGTTAGTCTCAGCCTGTAAAAACTTACTGGATGTGTTTTCTACCTAGGTGGAAGTCCGCAAGACTCCTACCTCAATGCTGTGTCGAGGCCTGTCTCAGTTGAATTCACCTATTTATGAACTCTTGGGGCCTTCAACAGTGGTGCTGAGAAGATATGATACACCTCTACTCCCTTCTACTCTTGCTGTGAAGCATCTGGGAAAATCAAATGCTTTCCGTAGCCTTACAAGCAAATCTTCACCACATGCTTTCAGATGTAAAGCAGGGAAACAAGAGACCGACATATCTTATCAACTCTCCACACAGAGCTCCATCAACATCAGCCAGAGCCTGAGATGAGATGAGTCCAAATGGGTTGCAGTGCCTGCCTTTGAACACAGCTGGCTTTCAGAAGCTGTGGTGAGAGATCACAGGCCTTATCTGTGCAGGGAAGTTTAGATGACATAGCACAGTTAGCTTGCTTTAGAGTACCTTGGGTTTGCACAAAATCTACTTTAACCATTCTGAACATTTGCCAGCATCAGAGGCGGTATTACATAGACATAGCTTGTCATTTCTCTCTTCTATGATGGAAGAAAACACTTCTGACCACTTTAAATCAGTATAATCCATGTAGTTCTGCATTTGGAGAGTTAACTACTGAGTGATCCAGAGAAACAGCTCATCCTTCACTCCACAGTCACTCTTACAATGCATTCCCTTATCCTCATTGAAAGGTGCAGAATTGAAGGGCTAAAAGTCAGCTAGAAGGTCCTTCATTCTCTCATGAGATACTTTTTTTGTTAGTGCCATTTTTAAACTTCTGGCCAAGAGGTCCCAGTGCCAGATACCAAACTGCTCTATGTACTTGAAGTCATACAGGCAGATAAATTTGGCTCAGCAGTTTCATACAGCCTTCGATGCTGAAACTAGCTAATTGGAGAGGAATAGTAGGATAACTGAAATCAGACAGTTACTTTTGTGAAACATCTCTCCAGCAACTTCACTCAGGAAAGTGTTATTTCTGGCTTGCATCAACTAGCAAGTGGCAATTTAGATGGAGTACTTGAAATGACCAGGGCCACCATCCTAAAAAACTGTTGAGTGCTCACACCAGAACATGTCAAAAAGCCTTCAAAGGCCACACATCTTCTCCCAAACTCAGATCCTAATGAGCAGATATTTAAAGCCTGGGATAAGGGACCCCTGAACCTGTTAGACAGAAAGGGAGAGGTCTGCATCCTCCTCAGAACCTGCAAGAACCAGCTTTTTATTTGTTTGATTTTTTTTAAGTAGGCTTGAATCAAATTACAGAATCATTTTCCAACTTGCAGCACATGTTGAAGCCTGAAGGCTTCACAAAAGCCCAGGAAAAAAAATAATTCTTTTGTTTATTTTAAGAAGCCAAAGTGCTTTGTGCATTAGGGAAAACGTTGATAGAAGTCTCATTTTTGGCCAAGAGGGCCTTTGACCAGATCTGCTGTCTAAAGAATATCCTTGTATCTGTGTAGCCCACAGAGTGGGTCATAAAAACAAAAAAGAAACAATAACCACCGAATACCAATGGCCAGCCAACCGACGCTAGATATTATCTACCAGCATCTCTGCAATACACTCCATTAATATCACAGTTGATAATATGGGTATTCCCCAACACGATATAGTGTATAGACATCATCATAATAAATTTAAAAAAAAAAAAAAAAAAAAAAAAAACACAAAAACACGCAACTGGTTTGTGAAAATTTCCCATCCCATTTGCACAGGCTACATCTCTATTTATTCATGATCCCAGTACATCTTTTTGGCAACCAGAACAGTGTCTTACATGGATAAGTAATATTTGGAAAGTGTCCATAAATTTTCAATTGTCTGTAATGCAGTCAACAGCTGGAAACACACAGACGAGCCAGTTCAAGAGAGACCACCAGCAAGCACTGCCCGCCAGCCATTCGGGGTTGTTGATGTAATGATTTCAGCACCCACAAACTGAACAGGGTGCTGCAAATCAAACATCCCCCAGAGGCTTGTGGGCACTGCTAAACCAGAGGTTTCCCTAGGTAAGCCTTTTCACCTCTACACCAGCAGCACGGCACCCAGTGCAATGGCAGATGACACTGCCATAGAGTGCTCTCTTTGGGCTGAAGCTTAACCCTTTGACTGCTGGAGGCTGTGACATGCTGGCCATTAGGGCACTGGGCTAGGTTCTGTCCTGGTTGAATTTCACTTTCAACAGAATGATTTGGAAGGGAAAATTTTGTAACAGCAGTATCACAATGGCTCACAACATTCATACAATATTCTGATACACGACAGAAAGGTCTGTTCTATAATAAATCTTCACAGTAGGTGCAGTCATTTCTTTTTATCACAGTCTTCTCTTAGAGCTGTGAGATTCGGCTAATACAAAAATATTAGAAATTTATTAGAAAATGCACTGAGGAAACACAGCATTACACATATCATGTTTTAAAGGGATAGTCTGGAAAACACCATGGCTAAAAGAAAGATAACTGCTTCTAATGAAGTTTGGTTGGGGTACCTGAAACAAGATTAGTGCATTAGATTTTCTTTGTATCTAATCTTTCCATTGGAAGTTGTGCAAACAAGGTAAAATATGTTCAACTATTTTGTAAAAGC
The DNA here is from genome assembly GCF_036013475.1 of Columba livia. Taxonomy (NCBI): domain Eukaryota; kingdom Metazoa; phylum Chordata; class Aves; order Columbiformes; family Columbidae; genus Columba; species Columba livia. The sequence goes on from NC_088605.1 coordinate 28,915,267, forward strand.
CACAGAACATGGTGTCATGAATTAACAAGCAAACGCAGTCTTATTGGGTAGTTGGATAGGATACCAAAAGCTCAAGGTGGATTTTCACCTACACCTGTGCATGGATAGCCACAAGACATTAAAAAGCAAGAAAATCCTTATTCTATAATTCTCAGTCTCAAATTCACTGCCACCACTGCTGTCAGCTCCTCTGCTGAGGAGAAATGCCCAAGAAGTCCATCTGAGCTGCTCCCCTTTTGTCCCCCAAAGTCCTGGAGCCAGTAACAGCAGCATCACACATTTTCCTGTGAGGTGTTCATGAAATTTAAACTGCAAAACTGAGGTCCAGAGAGCTCCGTTTCACATGGGAGTAAGACTGAAGCACGGAGAGGTTTTAACCCACATTATTAAGCAGGTTTTATACTGACCCAAGAAGCATGCAAGTTTGAGGTACCTAGAATCTCCTCAGCCTCATTTCATGTCAAGACTAAAGTCCAGGCAGTTCAGGTATATTTTTTTCCTAAGTTGTTTTTCAGCTCCTCGAAGAGCTTGACAAAACAAAATGGAAACAAACTTTCAAAAAAGTGAGTTTTAACTTCATGCTTGAGCCATTGGCAGAGTTACAAGAGGAGTTCAAAGGCTGTCCCCATGATGGGAGGAGGTGGCAGACACACTGCAGCCTTCAGGGGCAACAGGACTTTGTTACCCCACCACTGTGCTCTTCAGGAAACAGCGAGCTACTAGCAGATATCTTTCCTATCCAAAAATGAATTATGTTGTCTTGCAGTCTCTGATCAAACAAGGATACCATTAGAGAGAGTGGCCCGTTGCAGGGCTGTTAGAAAGATGAAACTTGTCCACCAGCCCACGCCAGACCCGCATTTAGCAGCACACAACAGATTGTGCCTTTGGGTGTTTTAAGTTGGTATTGCTGCATGGAGCCAGGAGAGTCACGTTCCACCAACCAAGGGTCTGACACATTCATTGTAAGGCAATTATATGCACTGCCAGTGTTTAGCAGGGCAGCTTATACATGTTTTCTACTAAGAGCATGCTTGTTATTTTTTCCTAGAAGATCATTGCTTTCAACTTTAGACCTTCCTAATCCCCTGACAGATGCTTTAACCACAAGTTTGCTTTCATGCTGCAAGGCACGCAAGTGACCACCAATTTCAGTTTCATCCCCAGAGTTTACATTATGGGCTGTTTGCCCACACTGGAAAGAGTGCTTGACATCAGGATTAAATCAACTTCAAGGACTTCAGTAGCTGGCAAGTTAGCTGTGATTCCCTTCTCCACCAATTTGTCAGATCTGGCTGAAATCCCACCCTCTCCCCCTTATGAATTGTATCCTGCCCACAGGTATGCTTACAAGGTGTCCATTTTTTTTCAAGTAAGTTAACTTATGTTGGGAGGAATGAAGAAATGAGAAGTAGTCCTAAACACTTAGATGAAGAAATTATTCTTAAGTTTCCAGGACAAAAATCAAGTCCATGTTAGAGAGAGACAAGTTAATCCCATACAAAGATAGACATTAATTTCCAAAGGACATAACTGCTTTCCTACTGAATAACTACAGGGCTAACATCATTGCTTTACAGGCTTCAGTTATTGCACAACTATAGCTTACAATGATACTGAACACCATTCTACACATTACACTTAGAGAAGAGTAGTACATTGGAAAAAGTGCAAGCATCAAAAGACCTGATAAAAGGATAACTGCTGAGCAATAATTCATGAAATGGTTTCCATTTGCATGATCCAAGGGTACTTAAAGCAGTAGTTTAGCCATGTGCAGTCCTAAGAAGTCAGTTGTTACACTGCAGCCCTGGAGATGAGCTGGACTTGGATATAACTCTGTAAAAGTCACCAGGTACAGCCCAGGGGATAATGCAACACTACCTCACTTCAGTGCAAAGGATACAGTTAAATTCAGAGAGATACATAAAAGTTAGATAGTCTGAGATGTGGAAACACGTTTTGCAAATAAATGATTTCTTTGCATAAAAGACCTTTGCTTGTGCCTGTGGATGAAAACAGAGATAGACTGTTTTTTAAATGAAATTATTTACTTGGGAAGAAATTTTGTAATCAGGATTAGCTACTTAAGATCCATAAATCGAAGGACTGATTCCACGCAGCATCAAACCCAGGATGGCTAACTTCAGAGTACTTTGCCTTTTGCAAGAATATTTCCTCATAACATTTGACATCTAGACATATCAAAGTATTAAAACACTGATTAGCCCTGGGCACCTCCTATTTTGCATGGGTGGTTCAAGAAGAGGAGTTCAAGCCAAAGTGATGGCAGCTGACATGTGTCCAGCACAGAGTGCTCTGTGTCACCATGGGTATTAATGTTAAGTTCTATTATGGGCAAAAAAGGCTGGGTTCTCTCAGGGGTTGCTGGGGGTGTTCACCCTCTCAGAGGAGATAGGAAAGACTCCAGCAAGACACTACACCAAATGACAACCAAAAACCTCAACACCTCATTCAATATGCTCTTCATTTTCAATCCCCAGAATCCAGAAGAGCCTGTTCATCATTGCAGTTTCTCACAGATAAAAGTCAGTGGGAAAGTTCAGTTGTATTGAAACAAACGGCCATTCTTCCGTGCAAACACATTGACTCCTTACAGGCGTTTCAGTTGTGAACTATTGCACACTGCCTCCTCCGCAGCCAATAGCTTGTAAGTTTGCTCCCTAGAAATCCACCCTGGTTCTACATGAACATCATCTGCTAAGAGCAGTTACCTGAATCAATTTAGAGAACTGCAAGGAACTGCAAGGAGAAAGTAAAGGCTGTCTACCATATTATCTCCTTTTTCAGTGGAACTAACGGGACAGCTGCCTGTTATTACAGTGCACCCCAGGAGATGCTTAGCTGCCAAAGAGCCCAGAGCCAGCAAGGGATTAGCAGACAAACAGAATTCATGCACCTGGGAGTCATGCAGCTAGATGTGCCATCTTTGTAGGATACAATACTTAAATCTCATTTACAAAGAAACAAAAACAAACAGAAATTACTTCATGTCATCATAATTATGATAAGTATTGGAATAATTTTGCAGTTTTCTGACTAGATTAAGTGACAATTTTCACTTAATTGCAGTAATCTGTTGAAGGACTTATATAACTGTCATAAATGTGGTGCTCTGTTGCACGTTTAAACTATTCCTAAATAATGCAGGATCAATATCATTTTAAGTGACCAGAACCCTGATGGCTCTAAAGATGTATAGTGTGGATGGTGCACAAGCCTTAATGATTTCATGTACCCTGTGTAATATAAAACACTTATTTCCTTTACCAACACCTTTCTAAAAGCAGTGTTTCTGCTAGACAGTCCTTTCATCCTCCCATCCCAGTATCTGTGCTTCACAGGCATGTTCTCGTGAGCTGCTGGAAGAGTTTCTCCATTCCTGGATCAGTGTAGGCTGGGGTGATTGCTGGTGCCACAACCTTGGTCCCCCCTGCATGAGGAGGATGACTCGACAGCAGCCACTGCACGGAACTGAGCCATGCTCCAGGCAAACACCTCACCCCCTTCCCATGCACCCCCATGCCCACTGCCACCAGTTTTAAGCAGCATCAAGCCCATATCCCTGCCTCCACAAAAGCAACAGTAGCAATATTCACAGCCTAAGGTTTCTTTTCTGCAATCAAGATGGATGATACCTATCTCAGCCAGCTGCAATGAACTCCTAACAAAGCTGCTGCACAACTCTCCCAGTAGTAACGTACCAACCTCTGTGTGCACCGGGATTAGACAGCCAGGAGAGCTCAGCAGAGGACATTTTCCTTCTAGGTATTTATGCAAATGCAAACAAGTTAGTAAAAGAGTCACTGGAATATTTAAGAATTCAATAAATTAATTATGTCTGTATTTTAGGAATACCTTCTCAGCAGGCTTACAGGCAGAAGTGACGAATGAAGAAGTTTCAGGAATCAAAAGACAGAGATAAGATCTGAAGTCACTGAAGAAGAGCTGTTAGGCCCTAGGAAAAAAAAAAGAAGCAGAGAATAGCTGGAGAGAACACCAGAGTTACCCCGACTGTGTGGGGAAACAGTGGCTTTCAAAAAAACAGCCACCACCAACCTGTCGAGATAGCAGCTATATTGTCCATCCTAAGATTACAAATCACAAGAACCCCTGGGAATAAACCTGTAGAAGAAATTGCAGCACATTTCAACCAAATACAAGCTTTTCCCAACAAAAGCCACCAATGTCCCTTCGGTCACCAACTCAAAGAAAATTGAAACTAGAAAACACTGTGACGAATCTACCATAACAGTACACAGGATTGTTTTGAGAGCAGGAAGTGTATGTGCAATCACAGTAATAGCTCAAGGTTTGGAAGTTAACAAAAAACGCCACTATATTTTTCCTTAAGTTAGTTGTAAGAAAATTTTATTGTATTTGTATTTCAAGCTTTTGTCACAAATTACAAACTGGTGTCTACTGGATTCAGTTGCTCACTGTGCTACTGAGAAGCCAGGGTTGGAAATAAAGGTGTATATTTTCCCATCATGTCATCTGCCCTCCCACCTCCTCCTTACTCCATAACCTGAAAGATACCTCACCTCCTCCCACCTATTTTATATGATAGTTGAAAAGATAAATCTGCCAGAGAATATGATTCTGGAGTTGCATGGATCAGCTAACTCATAGGCAACTATCTCCCTACTATGGGGGTGGGAGACCTTGAGGTCATATGCACATAGGTGGTAACAGCAGTGTAGGCTGCAGCCCATTAAAAGTGCATTCACATCTACTGGCCTTCCCTGGAAACTCAAACAAGCAAAATGAGTGGTAGCAATTCACAGTACTTCATCAGTCCCATGAGGATGTTAGAAGCAGCCTCCTCTCTTCATGAATCCCTGGTGTTCAATTTGCTTCCAGTTTTCTTGCCCAGACAAAATATTGAAAACACAGAAAATCTGAGTCTAAAAATAACTGTTTCCCAGTCTCTTAATCCCACTAAGTAATTTCCCAACTACTTCTTCCTTATGCAGTGTAGCATGACTAAAGCAAATGCACTCCAATGTTCACAGATAAAACAAACAAAGCTCTCTCTATTTTCATTCCTAAATCAGACTTAGTTTCAACATAACATAGTTGCAATCTACAATTTTCCCCTTGTACCTTTTGCTCAACTCTTAAAACTAGAAATGGCCATGAATCAATGCAAGTAATAGTTGCTTGACTGCTTTATAAAAGCAGAAGCTTTTTCCAATAAAATAATACAAAAAGTCAAAATAGATTTCACTTCATTCTGAACAGAGATTGTTAAAAAAAAAAAAAACACACAAAAATCCACACACCACATGATTGTATCAGTTTCTTTTTACCATTTTCAGAGTGTAATTACAAGCCATACCCCCAATCATTAGCTAAAAGCCCTCACACGTATGCTTTCAGTAACTCTCTTGTCCCTTCCTCAGTTTCACTTTATAAAGTCTCTGTCAGGAAGCCTTGTGGGAAGAGGAGATTGTCTGAAATCCCAGACTCATTAGAAATCAGCTCAAGCAGTGATTATAGGGTGCTGATCTGCCCACTGTCTTTCTATTTTTCCATTTCCAGCAACCAGCCTCCTGCATGATACCTTCAGGAAAGAGCTCCAGACTACACCAGTCTCTCCATTTGCATCCAGCACCAATGAAGCCAAGATTTATCTTTTCTGAACGCATATGCACTATTTCATCACAGAAATAATCTGGAGTAAAAGCTCCCTCTGGGGAGGGAGGGCAAAAAGAAAAAGCTACATAGGCTTATTTAAGTTAAACAGTAAGTTCAATGGTAAATGAAGGATCATCTTTCTGAAATTATTGATGCAATAAAATACAGAAAGAGTCATAAGAGTAGGCATAAAACACAAGCCTTTTGCCAGTGCAGGACAAATGCACAGCTTCATGCTTTGTTGCCTCATGAACATTTCCTGTATTGCCTAAGGAACTCTGAATATTCTTCCACGCATCCTGAGATGTTACAGTGGATTTATTAGGGGTGGCTTATAAACAGGCATCTGTGGCACTCTCTATGCAAGCGGGTTATGCAGATTTAAACCTGTGCTATACATAAGAGGTTTGAGCCTCTGTTTCCGTACACTTACTCTACCTTGTAAGATTAAATTGAAAAGCGGTGATGCTGTCGGAGCACCCTACAGGTAGGGTATCAACAGCAGACCAGGAACAGCAGAAGTGGCCTTGGGAAAAAGAGTAGCCTACAAATGGAGGACATAATGGAGAGGAAAAAAAAAAAAAAAAAAAAAAAAAGAAAAACAAAACAAAAACAAAACAATCTTTTAGCCAGAGGAGAGACAACAGCTGCCTTGCATTTTGGAGAAACAGGTGGCCTTCTGCAATATTTCCCCACCCGCTCTACCCCACCCCCACCACTTAGTTTCTTATATAATTTTTGTTGCCAGAAAACTTATTAGTCTGAGTTTTCAAGAACTCTCAGTAGGTCTCTGGTCAGGGAGAGACACGCAAGGCAGCTTGAAGTAAGCTGGGGTGCTGACAGCTCACAAACCACCACAACACAGCATCCTGATGGCACGGGCACCTGAGACACTGTGGTTGAACCTCCAGTGCTGCCCTACAGCCCATGCCACCATCTGGTGTGGTGGCCGACCCCAAGGACTGACATTAAGCAAAACCAGAATCTTCATCTACTCAGCACTACTTGTTGCTGATTCCTGATCTAGAAATCCTTGTCTCCCATCTCTCATTCTGCTTTTGTAACTGCATCTACAGTGGATGCTGGTCTCCTCCTGCAGCTGCTAAAAATCTGTAGTCTTGAAGCTGCTTAGGGAGAATATCATGGCAACTGCAATCCTGGATTTCCTTCCACTAACTTTAGAGGGCTGTCCAACACACTAACTCCATGCAACTTAGACAGGAAACATCTGTTTCTCTTTGCTCAACCAATTTTCCTTATAAAGTGGTCTCGAATGTGCAGTCCTGGGTCACTTTGGACATATACTAGCGGAGGAGATATTTTTAATGTATTATATAAGTTGGAAGGGAATTATACTGGAATAACTTCAGGAGGTCCACCTAGAAATGGTTCTCTTAACACACATGGAAGCAATCTGTTTCAAAAATAGGAGAATCTGAGTACATTTACACAGTTTGGGCTTTTTTTTTGAAGGGCCTTCTTCTGCCTGATATTCCCAAGTAGGCGTTTACTTAAGAATTACTCACTAGTCAGATGCACACTGCTTGAGAGCAAAACTATTCATGTTTTGATATTGGACATTCACTCTCTTTTCTCCCCAGTGGTGAATTTGCCTACCATATGCAGGCAGAAGCATACGCCTGGAGAACAGAAGCCTTTTACTTCAAGCAACATGATTCACACAAATGCATGGACAGCAGGTGACAAGTTGCACTAGATATCGCTATGAATTACTTTACTCTGTGCATACAGGTAAGACTAATATATAATCACTACTTTTCACAGTATTGACACTCATTGGGTAAAGTATCAAACAGTGTTAAACAAGTCCACTAAAAAGCACTTTGAAAAGCAACTTTTAGGACCTTAAACTAGCTAGGACCTTCAAAAACAATCAACTAGAAGAGAAAATTGAGTGTTTAATTACATTGTGACCTGGATACATATAAATACTGCAGTGAAATTTCCATTGGCTTGCACCAACTTGAAAACATAAATGACCAAGTTAGGTTTAAATGCCCCAAAATTTAAAGTGTTTCTTTCATAGATTTACTTAACAGAAAAATGTCCATTCACCTACTGAAGAATTAATTTTCCTTTATCTTTTAAAGTATCAGAAAGCAGAATGTTCACAGACAGCAACTAAAGATGCTACCAGACTATGTTCACAATTATTGGGGGGAAATAAAGCATATTCTCAGGGGTGTGAAAATTAAAAATATGCCATCCTAATACCAGGCAGTACATACTCCTTATATTCCTCTAATAAAAGAGGGTAAAGCACCTGCCCACACCACCAGCCCACTTCTGGACCAACGTACAAGATCAGATAGTTGCTATCATTTCCAAAAATGCTTCAGCTTACACCAGTGCTGCTTCTGGAAAAGCTTCTAGTAGAAAATGGTATCAATAAGTCAGTGCAACAAACATCAGGAGTTCAAAATCAATTTTGTGTTCTATTGTGAAAAGAAGACAAAATTACAGTCACAAGCCACCGAGAATTAAGGGATCTGCAGAAAATATTCCTTTGTAAGTCCATATACAGACTTTAAGTCCATGCATAGAAAACTGGCAGTAATCACTTAAAGTCAAAGAAGTATGTCTTACTATGCAGTACTTAAGATAAAATGCTTATATATAAGCTACCTTATGACTTCCCATACGAACATGCATTTGGCTCTTCTCTTTTCCAAAGCAGACACACCAATACACAGAGGTATTAAGAGAAGAAAAAAAAAAGACCACAAGACAAGAGACTTAGACATTTTAAAAGAACAAAAAAAAAAATCCTCCTTCCCTTATCAGAATTTCTCAATAAACTTGCTGTGCTTCACTATCAGGGTTAATTTTTCGAATGGGTTGAATTAGCAGTCAGCTGAGCCTGTTGCAGTGTTTGAACTCATGGCCATCTCCATACTGTCAGTGTCAAAAAAAAAAAAAAAAAGAGTGTATCAAACACCTTTTGGTTAATACACAAAAGGAAGCAACCAGGTCTTTAAAGTACCCATCTGACTTTCTCTGATCATTTGTATTTGTGATTGAGCATGGCATATTACACTTACACAAAAACACCCATGGCAGGTCTTTATTTTGGTATTCAGTAATTCTCCCAAACCAAAGCCATTTCTCAGCACATACTTAGCTCTGCAGTATTCACCCAAATACCCATGGCCTTAAGAACAGTTAACTCCTACAATCAAACATGCCCTCCTTAAAAAAAATTAAAATAAAATAAAAAAGCAAACAACCAAGGACAGAAGAAAACCAGAAGTCCCATTATCAAGGTGCACAGCTAAACTTCCCTGGCATCAGAGCAGTGAACCACGGGAGCATTCCTCTTTGCAGTTCTCCCACTTCCCTTCCCATGGCAGGCAGACACCAACCTGACCCCACAAAAGGCCAGGTCTGCAGTTCTGTTGATTCAGCAGTCACCCAGGTATAACAGCACCCTAACTACACCCTGTGACACCCTAAAAGCTCTGCCTGTGGCTCTTACACAACAACCTCCCTAGGATCTAGGTTTCAAGAGTGAAGAACTTAGGGAGAATGGGGAGCCTATCTGCAGATGAAGGTTTTATTTTTTCAAAGCTAAACAATGACAGGAGTTGCAGATGTTTGCATAGTTCTGGACAGGCAAAGCTTCTTCATAGAACTGAATCTACAGTATCCCATGTCCTGGCCCAGATTTCCACTGAGCAAGGACATAGAGCCATACAACAGATTCTTCCACATTGTAAGTCAGCAGAGCACAAGCCATTTCTGATACAGAATCATTTAGAAGCTTTAATGCACCCATTGCATTCAATCTGTATTTACAGTCATGATTAGAGTGCAGCAGAACTCCATGTGAAAAGCTGCTGTCGTGAGATAAGTGCAAGAGCAAAGATAGTTACAGTTAAAGCTAGTGAATACCCCTGGGAACGCTGGATTTTGTCTCTACTTCAAAGTCCTGACATGAAACAAGACTTCGCACTAAACAGCTTAAAGTATTTCTTAAAAGTGTTCTGAGCACAGATGAAGTAGAAAATAAACAGTATGCAACCATAAATCACCAGAGAACATGACAATAAGCGTGCACTTAGAAACCAAATTACAGCCACACAGGCAATTTTAAGTCAATCTTCTGACTGCTTGGCTCTGCAGTTTTAATGTAGGTCTTTCAACTCTTTTACACAATTTAAACCACATAAAATGTATTGATAATCAGGCAGCAGTTCTTCCAGTTTTATTCAGATAAAGTTCAATTATGACCAAAAGCTTGCTAAAGCAAGTTGATGTGATGAAAATGTTTGCAAGTTAGCCTCCTAAATGAATGTGCCCTGTGTGCCTGATTACAATATACACCTCACAATAAAACCCAGCCCTTAACGTGTACCTTTTCTGCTGCAGATGTGATGAATCCCTTCCTGCTCTCTGAAAAGAAGTGGTGCTTGGGACCAAAGTATTTTCTCCTCACCAGTGAGGCACTCATTGCTTTGCCAGTAGAAATCAGTACACAAGGTCAGAAACACAGGAGAAGAAGAAACTAGCCCTTCCAGCAGCCATTTAAAACCTCAGCCCATCCCTGACGCAGCTGTAGCAATGCCGGCAATTACCTCAGAAATGAGATGCAGCTGGATTCAGCTCCCGAGTCACCTTTACAAAGCAAACAAGGAGAGGGAGGGTCTTTGGGTCTTATATGATGAAGTGGGGATGGGGGTGAACAAGTGATGCTGAAGGGAGGTGTAGAGTTAAAAGGCTGTCAGCTGGACAATCAGTCTACAAGGCCCTGTGGTTCCCTGCTGAAGTGCTGGGGGAGAGTATCTTCAGTTCAAAACAAAGTGTGTTATTGCAGCAGATGCTGAATTTGGATGTGTGAGCTAGGCGTGGTTTCTTTGGGAAACACCAACAAGAGCCTGGTGATAGTCATGACTGTGGAAAACCAGTCTGAAGATGGATCTGTGTATTTTGTTTATTCCATCTGCTTCTTCCAGGGCACCCTGCAGATGGGGGGATAAGAAAAGATCAGAGGAATTTTTTCTACCTGCTCTATATCTTCCTAGAACACAGCCATATATCTGTAGTTGCCATGTGTATGGCTAATAATGGAGCTTAGCAGAAAGGGAATGGGTTGAGATTAAAAGAACCGCTTAGCAAAGTATTGTGAATGTTTATCTTCTTCTTTTTCTGTCTCTTAGTTATGTGCATGGAATGACCTTGCCTGTATAATGATCTCTTTGCAGGTTTGTCACTGGAAATATCATTTGTATGAAGAACACTTATATATTTGTATTCATACTTCTGCATAATGGATGACCAAGTAATTGTAAAACCACTGCAAGATCACAGCACTATGATGAATTCAGGACCATATGATATTACAGTCGTATATATTCAGATAAGAGTGGGATTCCCATTTAAAAAGTGAGAAGCATTTTTTCTTTTATTTTAAATATGGCTGTTCTGCATGATCCTTATTCTTTGCTGGTGGTAAGTATGCATTCAGTATCTTTATTGTGTTTACACCTTCCTAAGGAAAATTAATCTTATGGAATCATTTAACAAAGCAGATGACATGAAGGTGTTCTCTTCAGGGAGAAGACAAGTCATTTCCTGTTTCACACGAAATGAATGGGGAAAAATAATGTCACGGCCAAGAGGCAAAAAGAATCAAACCTCAGTTTGTATGAATGATTCACAAATCATTCTTAGGGTGATGACTGTAGCAGCACACTTCACAGTGTGTCTTTGCTCCATGCACTTGGTTTTGCATCATTTGTAGAGTCAAAACAATTAAAAAGTACTTCACCCTCACACTCCCTGTAGGAATTCAGATGCTCAAGTAACTCTATCCTTTCTGGAACACATTAGTTTCACAACAGGTAAGCAGGAAGTGAAGACACTGAGTAATCCAGGAAGCAACGCAACACTTCTCATTGCTGAACGGGATACTTGGCCTTGATTTGAAATAAAAATATTCTACTTCTTTGTCCAAAACTATTTTCTAAAATGCCATAGATATACAATTGTAAGAGTTAAAGGAGACATCTCTCAAAGCAGTTTCAAACAGCTCACAGTGATTATGTAGAGCTTACTAGGAAGAGAAAGCTAAAGATCATATGAACTCTTAAGGGTAACTTTCTCATCTTTTGTCTCCATAGAGTATTCCTCTTTTCCACTAGGCAAGGAAAAACTATCCATCTGCTAATATATCCTATGGATTCAAGGCATAATTGATAGTCTTTAACTGTAATCAGCTGTATAGCACATTTTACAAAGAGACAGGGAAGTACATGCAAATCTGACCAAGTGTCTCCATTTAAAGCTGTGCTGTCAAACCCTTTTGCTCCTTTATGGAAGAAGATGAACATAGGAGATCTATTTTCCATTCTTTGGCCTGATACAGCTGTTAGTGCTGTTGCTAAATGCCAGTATTCATCTTTGAAGATAAGCTGCCCACATGTCTTTCTGGGGTTAGCCAGATGGCTGTCGTACGCTTCTGATGCACGACTGTAGTGTTAGTACAGGCTGAGTGGAACTAATGAGTGCAAGTGTGGGCGGGATGCTCAATGGCTTAAACATTTGTTTCTTTCTTCTGCTTTAGATTATACTGGTGGTCCACGCAGGCTAGCAACCTTTAACTTCAATTAAGGTTGTAGGTGTAGGATTCACACATTTTTTTCTCAATGTGTGGGTACTATTGAGAGCTAGCCTCATCGTACGTCACCATCAGATACATCATACTCATAACTACCTAAACCACACCTAAAACTATACTTTGTACTTCACACAAAAGTAAAGCAGGCTAAGATTTCTCATATAGTTACTATTCATATGTTCACAAAGTTACTTTAGAGGGTAGATACTTTCCCAGATCGTATTGCAAAACATCATTTAACAAGGACATACTGAATATTGACTAAAAATAGCCCCGCCTGTAAACCTTAAAAGCTATATCTTATTGGTTAGCTTGGCAATGCAGTTAGACAAGAACCTGCACTTCTTGAAACATTACAGATTCGTATATCTGATTTTCACTGCTGTTTTTTCTAAACCATGTTACTGTGCTTAATGATGCTATCAACAGCCTGAGAAGCAGCAATAGGGAACACAAGAGCTCTCCCAGGAGGGAAAGAGCACAGAACCCCAACAGTGAAGTAAGTCAACAAGAGCCTAAACAATCTGGCTGTTTTCTGTCAGAGTCAGGCTGAAACTGGCTCTTCCAAAGAAAACAAACCAAACCTTTCTGTTCCTCTAGCATTCTGCCTTGTCTATACAAAATCTGTTCACATTACACAAAGTTAAGGAAGAGAAACTATCTTTACCCCCAATAGTGGTCCATTAATTTTATGAAAAAAGTTGTCTCCTTCCAGGTATTTTTTAGACCTATAAAAATCACTGTCTTAAACAATTTACAGCTTTAGTCATCTTTTCACCTTAGCACTTCAAAATGGCCTCCCACAAACTATCAGTTTAAGTATAGAAATACTTAGGAGATAAGTTGTACTCATTCATATTTCATTTGTTTTACTAAAAATTAAACTGTAACTAAAATCATATGCCCTCCACTTTGCTAGGTATTTATACTCTTCCACTATTTCTCTCTTAAACTTTGTCAACACTAAGAAAAAATAAGGAGAGATAGACTGGTTTCCTAGGAAAATGAACCATATACAGCCACAGCAGAACTACCTTGGCTTACAGCCCAAACCACAAGGGTTATATTCTTCATTGCCACTCATAACTTTCAGCTTATGTTTTCCAGAGTTAAATTACTGAGTTAGACACCATAGTTCCTGCAGAAAATAGTGTAACACACTGTAAAGGGAGAGTTAGGAGTACCTGAATGGGACTTGCAACCACCAGCACAATGCCTGTAGAGAGGCTGAAGACAACACCCTGGGAACTCCAGAGAGAGGAATACGGTTGTATTCAGCCCTCTCTGAGACACATGCTCTTCCTTCCAGCTTGTGTGCATCTCCTCCCTCTGATACTGAGCTTCACAGTCTGGAAATCCTTCTCTAGACACTGGCACCTGCTCTGGGCAGCATTTGTCATTTCAAGTTCAGCAGAAGAAAATAAGTGGGATGTGGCTCTTCTTTCATCCCCCGAAGGATGCAGATCCAGTCTTATGGCTTGAGCTGATTTCTGAAAAGTAATTTTTAACTTTGATTCCACTCTTTCAGCATCCATGTCTGCCTTCTGTGTGCAAAACCTGACTTACTAGAGCTGCGACTGTCTCCTAACACTCCTTTTGCCTTGCTGCTACAAAGTACGTGGAGCACAGAGTGAGCCCATTTGCCTCCATCAGTTTCTATTTCCTGCGGTCCCAAAATGGAACCCCCTAAGTGTGTGTTGTCACCTTTGACTACTGTAGTAAAGGCAGCATTAATTATCAGTACTGTTCATTAGTAAAAAACTAGTAATGTTAGTCTTCTGTTTTCTGTTCTTTTTTGTTAAACATGAAGAATATGACAAAATCCTGTCTTACATAAGTAGTAACTACATTTTACTGTTTGTTTTTTCCTCTACAGCCAAAGTACTTTCCAAACCATTCCTGTTGTTGATAGGAGGAGGAAAGTAACTCTTTGAACCTTCAAAAAACAGTATTTTTCCAAAGTTTTCAGTCTCAAGTGAGTAGCGCTGAAATGCTTGGTTGTAACAAAGCAATCACAAGTACAAAGACTCGTGGCTTCGAGAAAATCAAAGCTGTCCGTATGAAACATTTTTGCCTTAGTTTGGATAATGAAAACCAACCCCAAGTTCTTGCAGTGAAGCATTCATTTTTCAAATTCTCGGTCAGGTGCCAGTTTGGGACAGCAGAGAAATCAGGATGTCACTGTAAAGCGGAAAGCCATCTGCTCCCACTGCCTACTAGTACAAGGTTTCCTGATGACGGTGGAGGTCAGCAGGTCTGCTTGTGCAAAGATACAGACCCTGCGGTCAGTAAAGCAGCACAACCTGAACACCTGAGAGGCAGCAGTAGGTTTTTACATAATTTCTTATGAATTCTGTTGAAGTCTCCAATTTTATAAGAAAACTTCAGCAGATTCATCCTTCTGGGATCATATTGATGTCAAAGATGTTATAGCATGAATTGTTTCAGTCCTGAGAAGCTAAGTAGCACTGGGCCTTAGTTATTCTAGGAACGGACAGCATTTATTAGTTCCCGGACATGCAGCTAATTTAAAAGTCTTACTCATAAAATATCTGCAACCGACTATCAGGCTTATCTTTAGTCTGTTAAAACAAGCAAAATTAGATGCCCATAAAAACCCACAGACATTATATGGTGTTTCCAAGCCACGTTATTTATGATAATCAGCAGCTGCGAAAGTGAAGCCCCTCTGCATAAATGCAGAAGGCATCTTTCCTGGCAGTTATTCATCAGACTGGACTCTGGAGTCGGCAGAGGCTCGAATGTGAATGACGAACCACACAGCAGCTCATTTGTGTGCCTGGAGCCTGGGGAAGGGCAGGCACAGCCCTGATTTTTAAACAAGGACACATAAACAGAGCCAAGATGCTGAAAGCCATCATTATAAAGTCTGAGACAAAATGAAACAACAATAACAAACAGTTGAGTAACCTTTTTTGAAGTGGATGTGCTCCTCTTTCACTGTTTTCTGAATCTCCCTAAATTTTGATTGGCTTTAGACTTGAAAGCAATTGGCAGACAGTCAAAATTTAAAATTGATGAAGTACAATTGGTCTGTTCATGGGATGCTTGGAAAAGAAAATAATGATCTTTCAGATAAAAATGTTCTGAGGAAGCTAAGCCACCATGTCAACAGATAAGAAAGCAAACAGTGGTACTGAAATGGCTGGAGCAAACAGTATTTAAAAGAAGGTTTTGTCCTGGAGGAGTTGTGGCAAATTCAGAAAGGTCTGTACTTGGTGATTTTAGGATGTTCTTTTATGCTGCCAGGACATGCTGGCAGTATAGCAAGGTCTACCGGGTCATACCTAATTTGTATTAATCACATTAGTCCAGAGGGGAGACCTGAAAAACTGCAGTTCATTGCCTGAAGGAATTACATGCCCTGTATTGATCCAAAAGCTAAAAAATGTCAGCCCTACCTAGCATAGTCTAAAAAAATGGCATACACACCCCTGCCCACCACCCCCTGACCCCCCACTCCGAAAATTAAAAAAACAAAAAACCCACACCAAAACTACCAAACACCGTTGAGGTAGCTGTGACCTGTGGACATATTCAAGATGATGGCACACAAAATATATGCAAGCTAAGCTCTCCTTGGCAAGATGTGGGACAGTGCTGTATCATTTTGTGCCTATCTCCTCCCTGCATGAGAAGCAGTGAACTTAACAGGACAGCTGCTGGGTCCAGGCTCAGCAAAGCACCTGGGCTCCTGATCCCAGCCTGGGTCCTGAGGGCAGCCTGAGAGATGTTAGGAGAGTGATGAGACTTCTGCAGTTCTGGGGCTTTGATTTGTATATCAAATTTGATCTACTTTTGCATGTGTATGTTTGAGATGCATGCCATTGTTGACTCAAGATCAGGTAGAAGTATGAGAGAAAAACTAAACATTTGTAACAACGTAATTCAAACTGTGACCTACCTGAGTATTTGAAAAACAACTCCTGTCTTCAACAATAAAACTGACAAGATTTGGTGATCAGTGGGACCAGCCTGAAAGAGAGTAGATTTAGATTGGACATAAGGAAGAGAAATTCATCACCATGAGGGTGGTGAGGCACTGGCACAGGCTGCCCAGAGAAGCTGTGGATGCCCCATCCCTGGAAGTGCTCAGGGCCAGGCTGGACGGGGCTTTGAGCAACCTGGTCTAGTGGAAGGTGTCCCTGCCCTTGGCAAGGGGGTTGGACTAGAGGCTTCTTGAGGCTCCCTTCCAACCCAAACCATTGTGTGATTCTACAGTTCTTTTCATGTTGGAGAATTAGCATTGTGGTACTTCATGGAGAAGGGTTTGGACATATGGTTAAAGCGCTTTAGCAAATCTCAGCCTCTTTATTGGCATCTGTCAGATAATAAATGTGTAATTCCTGGAGTAAAAATGTTAGTAATAACTTCCTTTCCCTTCCCTGCCAAAAAGTGCTGTTACAAGTAGAGGCATTAGATTTATAAGCCTACTCCAGAAGAGTCAATGTTCCCTTTGAATAGCCAAGCGACAGCTCAGAGGGACACGAGCCTGTGTGCAAGGCAAAGACTGGCCTTTTCCTAAGCAAAAATGTAGCAGCAGGGATGGAATTAAGTAAAGGATCTATTCTTATGGGTTTACCAGTTGTCTGCTGGAGCCATTTGAACAGGTTGGGGCAGTGAAGGGAGGGCAGCAGCCAGTGAGTGTTCATGTGCGGAGCTGGGGAGGGGATGGAAAATCTGTACCCAATAGGCACCTTTTCATCTTTCTCACTCTTTCCTTCCCAGTGGTGCCCAAATAGGGGACAAATCTTCCCATAAACAATAATCCTTTAGAAAGTGCTCAAGTATGGCTATTACTTAACTTCCTGATTAGCAGCAGTCACCACCTGCTACTCCTGCTCCTCATTGTCCAGCATAATGGAAGTGTTCATTTCCCTGCCCGTGAAAAGGTAATGGGAGGGGAGTCCCTCTTCTCTGTTTTGGCAAAAAGAGCAACAGTCCCTCCTTTTTTCCTGTAACTAATCCTAGACCATATTTATCCAAGAAAATAAAATTCTATTTCTGCTGACAAATAGCTGGATAAACCAGACTATTAATGCTAAAAAAGAAAGCCACAAAAGCAATCATCCTGGTCTCTTTGAACTGAGTTAAGGGTTCCTGCTGCAGGGCATTTTATTGCCTGACCATGGCTCTGAGATCCCAGAAAGCTCTAAGCAAAGGCAGTACATCCAATATTTTTGACACCTCAAATGTGCAAAGACTTTGCAAGGACTTCTGTTTTCTTCAAACCTTACTAGCTGAAGCTGCCAAGAGAGCTGCACATGTTGCCTCAAAAGACAGCTGTTAAAATAGTCTCCTTTGATCAAAATTCTTCCACGTTTATAGCTAGAGCAAGATAAAGTATTATAGGATTTTCTTAGCACGGACTGAAAAATCATAAAAATAACGAAACTTGCAAAACCTGAAACGTGCATTAGTCATGAGCGGGCATAACTTTTGAAATGTCAGTTAAAAGGAGACAACCCATGAATAGACTATGAGGATTTTCAGACTTTCTATTTCCCTAAAGTCCTCTTTTGTTTTACACTGGGAGTGGTGGTGTTTCTTCCGAGGGAAGCACAGGCAGGCAGTAGATTAGTCCTTATTTAGATGGTAAGTTCCAGCCTATTTGAATTGTATTAAGCATTCTCCTTACTTCTGTGGGATTTGTCATAAATCTTGAGTAAATATACTTAGCACAATCTCAAAGACTGAAGTTTTGATTTCTCAGAGGGCTCAAATCTTTAAGCCTTAAAACTTCTCTTGTTTAAGAGAGATAAAGCAAAAGAATCTACTTGTCAAAACAAACACGGGGGGAAAAAACCCTCAGTACAACCCTAGACATTATCTCAATGGGAAGTGGCACTCATTCGGGGCTTTTCGGTAGCATTCTTTGCCCAGGAGTGAAATCTATTATAGGAATTAGTACTGCCCCTTAAAATGGTAGCATCACTAAGAAGCAAATGAATCCTACTCTCTTTCCCTCTGTTTTCCTATCCATTCTCCTTCTTCTAAACAGTATTCAAAGGTTTCTTCAAAGGTCTTCATCCTATCTTTGTTGCCATGGTCTCTCACAGAGTTGAAACAACATTTTCAAAACTAATGCCTGCTCTAAATGCATTGTTGTTGGGATGCTGAGTCAGTTCTCTCATGACTAGAGTGAAAGAAAAAGAATCTTTGAAAATCGGTTTTAACATTCAACTAACCTGAATGGGGAAAAGCAAGACATCTATATGCTGCTAGACAGAAGCGAAACTTTTCAGGGGTGAGATGCCTTGTCTTTTGGGGAAGAAAATCAAATTGCCTTGAGGTTTTTGTGTCAGCTACGCTGGTTTTACTCTTTCTTTTTATTCATACCAGACCTGAGAAAGACAATTGCTTCTCAGAAGGAAAAACAAAACAAAACCAAAAAAAAACCCCAAACAACATAGAAGAATCCTGTTGATTGTCACACACCTCTCCCCCAACTAAATCCTTGCTGGGGGGTGACAGGGGATGCTTGGTATGCACCAGGCAGGGCTGGTTTGGCATGGTTGAAATGAGTGGGGGGAAATGATGAAGCAGCACCATTATTCCTAAGGGAACTAACAAGATATTTTGCTTGTATTCAGCTTTTCTGTTTGCCTCTCTTGTTTAACTACTAGCTTGTTCATTGAGACAAGGTCCATCTCTAGCACATATATTTGTACAGCACATAGGAAAACAAGCTTACTATCCTAATTTGAACTTTTAAACTTTACTATCTAAATAGGAATACTTATTTGTTACATAAATTAGAGCATCACACACTTCACATGTGCCTTTCAAGAAAAGACAAGATCTTGGTTATATCAACTTTAAATTGTTTTTAGCTGCCTGGCTTCAATTTTTTATACATCTTTTGAACATTTGTCCTTAGCCCTTGGTCTGGCATGACATACTGAATTCTGTATATCTGTTCATTATTCCTAGGGGAGGAATTTTCATGAAAATTCTATTGCTCTATGTATATGTCTCAACTAAGGAAACTCTATTCATCTGTCTCCAGAAAATTTCACCTTTATGAAACAGATGATGACTTTGCCAGAGACTTTCTGGACATTGTAGCAACTGAAGGTTTTACAACCTACATTTGTAACATGGGTCATAAACTGAATGAAGGAAAAAAACCCTGTAGATCATTACAGTGCTTTTGAAAACAACCCTTCATCTTCAGGAAAAAAATCACAGTTCAATGGCAAAAGATGTTTGTGGCAGCTTATTAAGGGTAAAATGCAGCCTCCCTTGCTATTCATATCTCTCCAGATCAGGGAATTCAGGTTGTGAATGAGGAAAAGCTCGACAAGGATCTTAAAACACAGTGAAAGAGCTTGTTGTGGGTCTTGGTCTCTGAGATAGATGATGGACTGAATATTGGAGTGTTTCAGGATGCAAAAAGAAGAGTAAAACGGGGCAAGAGTTCTTCCTGTAACTGAAAAACCTCCTGAGAGTAACAGCGCATTCATTAAACGGGAGTGGGAAAGAGCTTCCCAATTGTTCATCCTGCAGGGTGACCGTGGACACACTAAAACAGAGCTGGTGGTCATGGGGTTTGCTGTTTCCAAAGCTGTCCACATTTTAGAAGGTTTAAAGGCATTCCTAAAGACTGCATGCAGACTACATTTTGTGTATACTCCTCCTGTTCCTTTTTTTCCCCCTTTTCTCTCTGACCACGTCACTTTTTTTCCCCATGCTTTTAATTCACATAGCACTCCTCTTCTCACCTCTAAATCCTTTCCCTCCTGGTCTTCACAGTTTCCTCTTTTGCTTTTTATTTCTGTGCTGTTTTTCTTCCTTTTGTCATAATTTGTTATTTTGCACTAAACTTTACCCTTCCATGTTCTCCTAAATTTCACCCTCCCAAAACTTTCTTCTTTCCCTTTTCTAGTCTGTTTTTGGCTTTACAGTCTTTCTTTCACACTGTTTGTACACTGTTGCTGAGGCTTCTATGGTCTTTTTAAGGTTTCCTCTATTTATTTCCAATCTCTGATCAGACGTATCAACACATCAATCCTATAGCCTAATCTGCTGTGCACCCTCCTTCCTAATCTACCTACCTCGACATCTGAAATCCATTTCTCCAACTAATTTCTTTTTTGGATACTAGTGCTACACATCAACATTTTTATCTTGACTTCCCACTGTTCAGATCTTTACGGGTTCATTTATTTTCTGTCCAATAAGCACCTATTCTAACAAGTAAATTCTCTGATCTCCTCGCTAAGTATTTCAGTATCCTCATCCTCTTCCTAAACGGGCTGCTATTTTTTTTTTGCCCACTTGACCAAAATCTCCCACCATCAGAGATCAAGAATGAAATGGAGAACACTCTCTGCTTGCCAGCCTGGTTTTTCCCCACCCTGTTCCTTCCTCATAGCTTGTGGACTTCCTATGGAAATCGTGTTTTCCCCAGGGAACCATCAGTGGGAGCCCCAGAGCCACAGGCAGAGGACAGCAATGCCTCTCATGCCAGCTGTGCTGCAACCACAGACGCTTTCGCTCCCGACAGGTCGCAACAGAAGAGGTAAGAGCTCTCATCCTCACCCCCATCCTCACGACACAACTGGCTCTGTCCTCTTCTCCTCCTCAGGCAGATTCACCGGCTGCCATAGCACCACCACCAGCAGAAAACATGGCAAGGCTTAGCCCACAATCAAAGACCCCACCAATGTGTCATAGGAGTTCACATGAGTGTCTGGCTGCTGGGGAAGGGCTAAGAGCTAGAATAGCAAGGGTATTTCAGGTCAGGCCTGAGGCGAATTAGCAGACAAGTTGTGAAGCTTACACAACATGTGGCCACATTATGTGTGGCTCCAGTCAGCACTAATAGCCTGTCATTGAGCTCCATGTTTAAACAATTTGAGCAAACAGCAAACACAGAAGATGGGAGGAGGGAAAAAGGCCTTCGAGGAATAAGAAACATCAGGCTACTTAGTTCACTTGGCAAGCAAATATTGCAGCGGTGAGGACAACAGAGTACCTAATAGGTAGAGATGTGACCCAGTTCCTACCATGCAAAAGTAACGTCATACGAAACCAAATATAAATAAATTGTCCAATTTTAAAATTCACTCAGCCAGCAATTTTTAGAGCTACATGGGAAACTTATTGTTGGTTTAGGCTGTGACTGATCATGTGAATTATCTGAAAGAGAAGAGAATATGGTTTTGGTTTAGCAGGAAGAAAACCAAAAAAAAAGGGGAGAACAGGAGGAAAAAGAAAAGCAAGTTTTAGTAACAACAAAGAGTACAATTCAACCACATCCACATAAATAACATTGATACTAGTGTTAGGAAGTAAATATAAAAACATTTTAAAATAGAAGAACTTAGAAACCATACTGCATTGTTTAGTATGAAAATAATAGCCTTTTGAGCCAGTACTGCTAGAGAACGTATTTAATCCAGTGCAGAATTGGCTATGAAACCATCCACTCTACCATGGGAATGCTTAGCTCAATATCTGGTAGGTTGCCAGCCATTTAAAATGTTTTTGTGTTGGTTTAATGATTGTTCCCATGAGCACTGATGGTAAGGGTTGACATTAATTAAAATACTAAGTCATCAGAGCTTGCATTGTGGAGAGGAGGAGAATGAGCTGGATCCAATTGTCTTCAAGGTTTCTTTGGCCTTCCACATTTTTCTCTTAGATGCACCATACATGCCAAGTATCCTCTTAGCTGAGGTAGAACAATGTAAACAGACTGTCTTTGCAAATATAAAGTAATCTTTTTAGGTTTTTCACACAGTTTCATGTAACTGATTAGAGAACACTCATTAAAATCAGCTAATCATGTAATGTGGCTGTGTTCTGAATGCTAAACAAAATGCCTAAGTGAAAGAATTTTTAAAACACTGTCTGCTCTCTTAATTTATTTCTACTGTATACTCAATGGCACACAATGCAGTAGGAATTCTAGGCCCTGTCCTCATTAACCTCAAGACTCATTATCTCATTTAAAAACAGGCCCTTTCCATAGAGCGTGTTGGAAAAGGTATGAAAAAGCATATTAAAGATAATGCATTTGGGCACACGCTCTTGAAACACGATGAAGGATTTTGCTTAGAACTGTGAAATTAATACAGAATGGCATGACATCCTGAGTAAGACCCACTGCTAAAATGATCTTTGCATGCCTTGGATCAAATAGCCATCCTTACGCATTTCTCTCATTTTCTTAAATAACTACTCAAGATCCAGACCTCCCGAGGCACACAAACAGGAATAAGTCACTTAATACCTGGAGTCCTCCAAAGGTCTGGTAGAGAATGAGTAAAGAGGCTGAGCTTCTCTACTCCTCCCACTTATTCAGCAGTCCTAAGTGCCCATCCTACTGGCAGGAGCTTAATACTGCAGAGAGTGAGAGTGCAAGAAGCGAAGTTTATGCTACACATAATGTGATCAACAGCCAAAGAATGAAGTCCTCCGTCTTGAACAACGTGGAGCAACGTGAAGAAGCAAGCTGAGCCTACATAAATGCCATGGGACACTTTCACAACAAGTAATACACAGCATAAAGTAGACTGCTGATCCCAATGCAAAAGGCAGAGAGACCCTTTCCATTTCAAAACACCTTTGCTCCTTTGGATCACAAGTCAGGCAATACTGTGACTTTGGATCATCTGCCTGTATCAGGAGAAAACCAAAACCTGGAAGAGGTGCCTGAAGCCATTTACTGTCCCAACTCATTCACTAGCATGTGGCAGGCACAGGGCTCACGCTGCTCCCCTGTGACCCTGGGGGGCCATGTAACAGAGGTCCTGGTCTCTGAATATCTGCAGTGCAAGCACCAAGGTGCTTTGCAAGTACTGACATCACTTGGCAAAGGTTTTTTTACCTTGCTTGTGGACGTAGACCAAGGTCTTCTCCATGCCATCCCGACAACAAACAGGGAACAAGGGCTTAGATCATCACAGGCAGAAGATTTGTGTGATGGCAAATCCTGGCGGATGGGAACACTCTTTGGCTTTTTGGTGTGAATGTTCTCTGAATAATCTTTTCATATAAAAAGTCCCAGGTCTTTGAGTCCTTCAAGAGCTCATGTATGCAACATGGAAGAGCAAAAACAGCCAAAGGAGACCTTTATCCACATACATGTGCGATATCCTCCTGGGGCTTGTCTTCAACAAAGCCATCTCTGAACAGCAGGTTAAAAGGCTTTGGGTGGGATTTTTTTTTTAATTAATATTAAAGTGTTGGTTTTTCTTGTTTGGTGAGGGTTTGTTGCCTTTTTTTTTTTTTTTTGAGGGGGACTGTTTGTTTTTAAAAGCGCAGGAAGACTTGGAGGGCTCGGGCGGTGCCCTGGCAGTTCCACTGCCCCTCACCAAGGGAGCGGGCTCTCAGCCTGGCCATAGCAGTGCATGGGAAAAGCAGGTCAGGCTGCGCTTCTGCACCCCGGCGGGAGCCCCGGGGAGCCGGTGTCCTGTGCAGGCGCCCAGGGCATCACTGTAGAGCCTGAGGCCACGTTTCTGCAGCTCCGCAGAGCCTTCCCTCCTCTTCCCCTCGGCCGGCCCTGCCTTTGGCTGGAAGGGGCAGCCAGGCGCGGAGGAGAAAAGCAGGGCCGGCTGCGAGCGCGGCAGCCCGGAGGGGCCGGCGGGAGGGGGCCCGGTGGCAGCTCCAGCGGCGGGAGGGGGCCCCGGGTCCCCCGGCAGCCCCGGCGGGGTAATCCGCGGAGCGGGCGCAGCGAGTGGGTGGTCCGGGCGGCCGGAGGAGCGGGCTCTCCCCGCGGCCCCGGCGCCGGCCCGAGGCCGCTGCCGCAGCTGGGCCGGAGGCGGCCCGCAGACCGCTCTCGGCACATTTCTTCATTTCTCACTTGAGTGCCCTTCTTTAGTTCCCTTTCAACTGCCCACTTTATATCGGCTTCATTACACCACCGCTCCATTTGTAATGTAAATGGGGAAACTCGGGGAAGTTTTTCTTTTGGCCTTGTCTACGGAAGAATACCGAGAGGTATTCAAAACGTATTAACACAAATCAATGGCACCAATAAAAGCAAAATCTCCTTAGCAACATAATCTTGATTGCAAAAGGAGAACTGAGAGCATTTAGCAGAACAGTGGCCCACATGGAATACGCATTTGTCTAGAAGAATGCAGCACAAAGCCTAAAAGAGAGATGCTGAAAAAATCCAAAATTAACTCACACTGAACAGTTACTCTTTTTTTCAAAAGTACACAATTGGCTACATTAAATCTATCGTGCGCTTTTCTGCTCAGCAACATTGTATCATACCGCTTTGGAAGCGCAAATTACAACAGCCGGAATGCGGCTTCCCAGCGGCGGGCAGAGCAGCCTCCCCACGCACACACACCGCACAGCTGCACGCAGCACCCACGGACACTCCACACACTATACATGCACGCATTATGAAGCGGCTGTTGAGATCTCCATACCAGGGTAACCAAAGAGCTGTAAAATGTTTCAGGCAAAGAAAAGCGGCTGGTCGATGGGAAGCAAGACCTTGGAGCGCTGGAGAGCGCAGGGTTAGTTTTTTGTTCGTAAGGTTCACGTTAACCAGCATTTCATCTCTGATAGTCTCAAAAATACATAAATTACATAGATGGGAATGATCGTGTCTCAATAAATGGTGTCTGCCTTAACTAGCTGAAAGCATATCTTGTTTGAAAGCACTAGTGTATAAAGAAAACACGTACAAACAGCTTCAACATGACTGCTCAACCCTAGTGGTGATACATATAATAAATCCTGCTACCATTAGGGCTTGAAAAGCTTCAAGAACTCCAAGCGCAAACTTAATGAAAAGCCAGTTTGAAACACTTTCAGGCAGGCAATCCCTCTGAATTTGGTAACTCTAGCCCCAGAGTCACCTAAATTACCCCAAACCATTTTTTTTTCTTTTTCCTGATTTAGACTGAAAGTATCAACTGGAAATTAGAACAGACCATTGCACTGCAAGGCAGAAGTTTCTAGGGTTTTTCTTTTTCCTCCTCTCCCTACCATGCTCCCCCTCCCCCCCAACATATTGGATATATGAAAAACGGTAACGCTTAGTAGATAGGTTAACAATTCTTTTATTAGTTTATAATACATACAGCTTAAGAAATGCTTTTAAAAAATTATATTGGAGTCCAATTCTGGGTCAGGTCAGGAAAAAACAATGCTGATGTATTAAATAATATTCTAGAATTCAACAATAGATTCACTTCAGTAATTTAGCAGACATGGTTAAATACTCTTAAATATGCATATATACAATTGTGCAGACTTTAAAAAAAAAAGTCCTTTTCTTCCTATCTTCTCCCAAAGCCGAGCACCCTGTGAACACAGTACTGGCCTCTAAGCTTTCAGTCTCTCGGCCAGACTTAAAATATTCGAAGAGGAATGTTACAATAGCGGAAATCACAGCAACCTTATCTTCCTAAACTCTGTATGAGACAAGACACCCAACAGGCAAAATTACCATCATGTATCCATAAATAGCAGCTTCCTTAATATCCAGTTCTAGGTTAAATTACTGCTTACACATTTTTTGCCTGAAATGGATTTTTAACATACTCCAAAATATTGCGGTTTAAGTTTGCTTTCTTGAAAGATAACATCCCTTCAGCGACTTATTTATCATTACTGTTTCGTACATTTAACATTTTTTTCCCCAAGCACATACAATTAGATGCAAATCTCTGTGAATTCTTTTAAAGCAATATGAATTACACAGGGCCAATTCAGCACACAACACATAGGCACTGTTCTGTTGTTTACCATTCTCTTTAAAATGTGTTGTTGGAATTAGTTCGGTGTTCTGATTGTCATACTCAGTCTTTTATGAAAACAAGAATCCGAGTCAGACTTTTCAAATCAGGAGCAAATGATTTGAACAATTTCTTGTTACCTGACTGAACCAAACTGTCCATTGACAACATTAACAGGGATGCACAGTGCATATACTAACAAGTTTGAAAGCCTGTTGCAAGCACAGAAGGATCAGAGATAAACATTTAGAGTGGATGAGATATTTATATTGGTACAATGAAATCAGTTTAAACACAGAGCCACTAAAAATACCAGTTATATGGCATCAGGATATCTGACTTTTCGAAAAATTTCTAAACACGATTTAAAAACTGGCTTCACAAACCTAAACCGCTGTAACAGACAAAAATCTTTACGTAACTATCAAGCCTAGTTTTCAGCATGAGGTAAGGAAACTTTCAATGATTAAGTTTGTTGGGCTTGTTCGTTGGTTTGTTTTTTGGGGGGGTTGGGGGAGAGTGTGGTGCAGAGCATGTTTCAATAAACGTTACAAAACCTACTATCTGCCCTGCAAAAGGGAACATTTGTCAACAGTTCCCTTCACCATAAAAGCTACAACTAACTACAAAAGTCTTCCTTACTCACCTGAACGTAAATTATCCTCACTGGATCCTCCCCCTGGGCCTTAGATACACTGTCACATGACAGGAGCTGTCTGGACAAGGCAAGAATTTTCTTTGGGAACAATTAGCCGTGCATTGCAGGCTCCAGCTTAGGAAAAGACTCTTCTGCAATCGCTGCGCAGCTCTCATCAGCGATTCTGGTTTGATCTGGATATTTTAAACTAAGAGATGCTGAGTTTAGAAGGAAGCTTACCTCAAAATCTGCATAATAGCAGAACTGTCTATCAATTAGGGCATAATCAAAATAAACCAGTAACACACTTGTTAAAATTAAAAAAAGTGTCTGAGAAGACAGTCTATATAATTACTTAGAGGGATTGCTAGCTTTTAATTTAATTATTCGATACTATTTCATTCAGGTCAAAACTACTTTCCATCACAAACAGAAAATTCCAAACCTAATTCCCAAATTCAATCTTTGGGTGGTGTTTCTCCTAATTCCTGTTTCATCTTTTCCCTCACTAAATCTTTCCTAATGGTCTGCTGTGTTCTGAGGAGTCAAGCATCTACAAATCTTTTTTCAATAAGGTAAATCTTAATGAAATATTAATGAGCTAAACAAAGTAGAATAATCTTTTAAAAGGACATCTTCTATGAAAACAATACAATCTAGTTTATAAAATATGTATTACCCAGGTGTCATGTAGTGGAGATACACACACCAGCAGAACAAGTGTCGAAATAGGAAGTTTCATGCAAGGGTTCTTTTCATTTTAAAAAAAATGGCCTCTAATTCAGCCCACGCTGACTGAAACGTCAGCATGCAAAAAGATGAAGTTCAAAAACTAATGAACTGCAAAATACTGTTACCAACAAAACAACCCAAATGCATATCTGTAAGTAATTAAGAATAAATGCATGGTGTTTTCAGCAGTGCATTTTTTTGCTTCTAGAGTACTTCTCCCCTTGAAACATTTCCACTTGCTTAAGAATTACACCAGTAACTCGATTCACCCAGCCGGCAGAGAGCTTTACAAAGAATAGACACAGGAATTAAGAAGGTAGCACCATTAGAACTAATCACTCCATCCAAATCAGCAAAAAAACCCCACCAAACTTCATTTATCCTTATACAACATACTTTGACATTCAGCAGACTAATAAAACAGGGTAAAGGGAGCTGTCATAGCTGTATACTGGTAACATTCATAATGGTCATGCACATTACAATCAGAAGTTTTCTAGGGTGCTGTTTGCAAAGTAAGCCTTCATGCAGTTAGGCATTCAGCTCATTAACTCCATTTCTGTATTTCCTATTAGTCCCTGAGAAGTTAATATTTCTACCTACAATATGGCTATTAAAGGCATTATAACGATCATACATTTTTAGCTGTTTGCAATAAAAATGCAACGTGGCTTTAGGGAGAAGCAGCACAGAAATTACAGGAAATTAGCGGTGATTAATATAGATCTTATTTCTAAAATGCATTCTCTTCATAAGCAAGGTTGCTGAAGAGCAACATAAATGATTTTAGTCACAGATACAAAACTAGCCAGCGACACTTACCCTTAATAAGTCACTACTGTGAATCCAAGACATTTGGGGCTCCGAGACGTCTCTAATTGAACATTTCCTTTACACAATATCATCTGGATTTTGACCTAATGTAGGGTCATCATGATCCTTCTTTTAATTACACAACAGCAGTGCTGGGAGAACTTAAAAAGAACCAGGGATTTTCTTTGCTTAATAAGTCTGTTGCCTCTTCAATTAAAGTGATCTCTTTAAATTGTTCAGAATTCAAATGGGGTTTTTTGGTGCACGATTTGCATTGTTGCCAGCTGCTCAAAAACCATAAGCTACGGCTCCCAAGACAAGGGGACCAATTTAAAATTAAGACTTTGGAGTGGGGGTGGAGGGAAGGGAATAAGGACAACTTCTTTTTCTTTGCCTTCTGGCTTGTTACAGACTGCATTTTAAAGCTCTTCCTACAATCTTCAGGGTTAAATAATGACACTGAGAAAAAAAATGAAAACTGACTTTTAAGTAAGCATGTATCTCAGAGACAGAGTATTACGTTTAAACACCATGGCCTCGAGATTCACAAAAATGTATCATTTAACAAATTGATTCAGAGATTATAATTTAAGTGCTGTGAGAAGTTTTTACAATCTAGTTGATTTTGAGTATTGTGGGGAATTTTGCATTTGCATACATTGGTTACACAAAGTAGTAATTTTTGTTTGTAATAGCTCAGTAGTAGTCTTTTTAATAAACTATCTCCATACACATTTTAATTTCTGCTGTAGTCTGCCCAACTCAGCAAAAACTTCAAATCATAGCTATTTAACAACAGATGAGCTCTGCAGAATTCTTCACGTATGGTCAGACAGAAAGCCTTTCTCCTTTAGGACTTATTTCTACTTATTTCTACGTATCACTAAAAGGTTAAAAATAATTTAATTTGGTTGTATTTCAGTAAGAAAGGAATTTTTATTGGCCAGTTAATGGCCACTATAACTAAAAATAATAATAATTAGCTTTCACAGTGAGCCATAGATGCCTTTACTATTAGTTTTTCAGGCTAAAGGTAAAACGGACATAATTAGTATCATTTGTTAAATTATTAATATCAAGTGGGTACCTAACTCTTACTATTCAAGAAAACTGGAAATAGAAAAGGTTATTTTTAGAAATTGCTGAGCTGCAAGAAGCTGAACAAGTTAGCACAATGTAATACTTTTTTCAGCAAAGAGTAGGCTATGCCCTGGAGGTCCAACTACAGCTTCTGGCCTGCTCAAACCTCAAACTGTTGCAACTTCATCCTCTGCCAACTGGACCGAAAAAAAAAAAAAAGGTAATATATGTCTTCTCACTAGCGTACAAAATAAATAGATTCAGTATTTTAGAAACAACATCAAAGGATAATCCTGAAGACTGCTGCAGGCATTAAACAGTTGATTAAAGTTCCTGCCATGTTCAATTTCTATCATTGTAATTAATGAATCGAAAGGGATTATATGAAAATGTTTTATAACATTCTTACCAGGTGAATGTACTACCTCATCAAGAGAGTAACACTTTTGAGCAAAACTCACATATATAAATATGTGTGTGTATATATATATATACACACACACACACATACACACACACACATATATATGTATATGCAGTTTCTCAAGTTTCCTGGTTGCATTTTAAGTCAGAGACATTGTTTCAACAAGATATCAGAAATGCTTTAAGGGGTGATTAGTCTGGGCTCCTTACCAAGAGAGTTAACTATTTATTTGCTCAGAGCTCTACTTTGGATCCCTATAATAGAATTCTTAGAGAGAAACAGTTAAAATATCAAAATGCCTGCTAATCAGGCACATGACTGCAGATGCACCTAAAAGTAGAGAAGATCTTAAACAGCACTAGTGCTTATGTGGAAGCTTTACTAACAAGATACTCTTTGTAAACCGGCAAGCCACACTCTATCCACTGCTCTGGTTTGAGCACGTATCATGCTCAAATTAGCTTTACTGTAGGTAGGTTTCGACGCTGCTGGCAAGGTATTTGTGTCACAGAATGTAGTCTGGAAAGTCTGGGTAGTAAACTAAAGTGAATAGCTCACGCTGAATGCAGTGCTGCTATGAACGTATCACAAGTCACATCAAATCTCCCCCTCCTCGCCAATGAACTACCAGTGGAAAACTGCATCCGTGACACAAACCTATCTACACAGTCAACTGAAAATTTTCATAATAAAATCTAGGCCTTGTATGGGTCAATAGTCATTTTATTGGAAACTGACACTTGAAGAAATCAACATATATTTCTGTTCATCAGTATTTATCACCAGTTCAATTGCAACCTCTCCCCTGCACCTCCATCCTCCACAACCCCCGCTGCCCCCAGCACTGGCTGCTGCTAAAGCTTCTGGGTGAGCGGAGGAGCGCTGCAGATCCAGATTTGTGGTAAAGAAGAGGCCGAAGTTGATTTATAAAAAATTATAACCACTTACTTTGGAGAGAAATGGCTGTGGGACACAGTAGACTGAGGCAGCACAAAACCAATATTTGTTAATTTAAAAACATATCTCCGTCTAGTCAAAAAAACACACTTGTATGCTTGTGTGAAAAGCAGAGCTGAGCTATTTTCAACGTAAACAGCAGGAATCCACAGACAAAAGCTGAGCAAAGGATGAGTTTTGGGAACTGATACAGAGGGCTTAGATTTAAGAAAACTTAACACTTTCCAGACCACTCCCACTGTCAACAATTTAGGAATATAATACTCACTAGAGAATATTTTAAAGATAATAAATATTTTGTAGACATAGAAAAATAGTTCACAGCATCAGGGTACCTGTAATGTATTACCTTGAAATAAAACTTGTATTTAAAAGATTAAAAAGAGAAGATTATTCTTGTAGTGGTATCATCTGTTCATTCATACAAATATTAAGCAGAATATATCTGTTTTTTCATATATTCACATTATTGCTTGCTACCACAACTGTACAAGGAACATATTCTTAACTTACATTATTGTTCATGTACAGTAATTTTAGATATCTAATGCAAACTTAAAAATGTTTGAGTTGCAGTTAAAAAACTATAATGTGTTAAGATATGTACAACTAAGATACAAGTAGAAGAAACTAAATAGAACTGGCCTGACCCATGCATACACCACATATCCAGTGAAAAAAAAGTCTTATACTTGTGCAGAAAATAAGCTTTGTAAACCAAAATGAGCAGAAACAAGGGTGCAATAAATAGTTACCTAACACACTTAAACTTACACTGTTGCCCAGTGTATGCTGCATTTGTCTCTGGAGCTGTACTGCTCACAATTTCTTCAATCACTTTTTTCTGTTTATGTGGCTTCAAAACAACAAAAAACAAACCCACCCCGAAAGGTCCTCTTGCACAATAGTTTTTAATAAAACAAGTCCTTCTGCACCCCTGTGTACAGGATCTTGTAAACAATAGGAATAAAGCTGATAGGTGGCATTAGCCTGAATTAAAACAGCTACATTATAAACTGTAATACTAATATATTTTTGTGATTTTTAATCCTACTAACCAGATGCATGCAATTCTCTCAGTGATTCTCCTAGTCTAAGTAATATAATTCTACTTTGCTGCTTTTTATCTTTTAACCTTTAAATTAGGACTTTTTCAGAACCAGCTGACAGGGCTTCTTCATGAAAAACACAGATTTCTACTAATGCAGTGACATTTGGGTTTCAAAAAGAACTTTATCTCCTGCTTTTGCTGGAAGAGGCTAGCCAATATCCTAAAAAGAAATAAAAATATTTACAGCTGACTAGTCGCTGACAAAAGTTTAGGAAGATCTTCGAAGGTACTTCAGCATGTAAACAAATGATTAAAAGGACTTAAACAATGTACAGTCAATTAGTTGTGTCATTTGGGGATAAAAAAATACCTGCTCACTTGTACACCATTTTCAGCTGTGTATTTATAGTAATATATATGTACACATATGCGCACACACATATAAAAGACTCTTAGAAAATTAAGATACGTTAATAAACAGAAATAGTAAGATAACAATAACTTAAGTAGTAGTTAACATTTGCATGAAATGACTTTGCCAAGTTTGACCAAATGCACTTTGACACGCTCTTATTAAAAAGAAAAAAAGGGGGGGGGGGGGGAGGGGGAAAGAACAAAAAAAAAAAACAAACAACACACAAACAAAAATGAAACAAACCAAAAAATAACGAAAAACACCACAAGATTCTGTAGAACCAATGCTATGTCACCACCAGGAGAGCACCAAGCAAGGCACCATTGGAAAGACAACATACTTTAATAAGTCTCTATAAATAAATCAAATGCTAATCTGGTCGAAAAATCGGTGTCTTTGGTAAAAATTCTATAAGGATGACCTGTATAAAAAGAAAACAAATATATATTAAATGGAAGCTGGCAGCAATCCTATTATCTATCAAAATGATAATTCACATGCTCTTTTTTTTTTTTATTAAGTACATCAAGTCATGATGACGATTAAAGGCAACAGTGCTAAGGATTTTATTTACTTGTAAGGGGAGCTTGCCTTTCTAAGAAGTTAAAACAATTTTTAACTGGTTTTGATTGTAAAGGAGAACACAGCTTGGCTGCTTAGAGGGTAAACACTTCTATCTCTGATAGCATACGGAACATCAGAAAAGTAGAAGTCTCTGATTATACTTCTAAGGCAAACTCTTTTGAAATAAACTTATACACCTGATTTTGATGTTATCTTTAGAGATATTCAGAAGTTACTTATTGTTAGAAATGATGCAAACTGCTCAAAATCCCTTGATCACTGATATGAGCCAACCCCTGAATGCTTCGGATATACCAGGGCTTCTGATACTCAGGCAAGGTTTCCAAAGGGGAGCAAGAAGCAAAGCTGGAACACTGTCTTTAAGCCAAAGGTGTAAAATATATTTAATTTATTTAATTATTTATGTAATTTAGTATCTACAACAGTGGATTTAGAACACCATGTTGGCAAAGCACAAAGTTTTGGGTACCAGAGTCTAATTTAAATGATCTGTATTAAAAAAAAAAAAAAGACTACAATGTATTTATTATTTAAAATCAAATCATGAACAAAATGTTACTGGCAGTTTTCAAGAGACTAGGACTAGCAACTTGGTTTGCTGAAAATGAGAAAATGGTACAGAAAAGTTTGGTAAAAAAATTTCTCATCAAATATACCCAGAGGTACTATGGTAGACATTACACAAACTGAAAATAAAATCTTTGACCTTTATCCTGTAAAACTATATGCCTATGCTTACATATTACCAATGTAAGCAGGTAAGTTGATTTTAAATTGTATTTATAGAATGAATGTTCACCTGTAAGTGTTGCTGAGCCATAGTATTTACAAACTAGCATTGTATGTGTTTTTTTTCAATTTAATCTGCAACACATCAGATGTGACAATGTTTTCCTGTAGAAAAACAAAATTTGCAGCGAACTAAAAACCCTTCACTTAGGTAAACCTAAAAATCTACTTTCTGAAATTTGCTTTATTCCATTTTCAGTCACATTTCATATATCTAAACAAAAAAGTTGTGGAACAGATGTTACAAAGAGTCTACTTATGCAGCAAAATGAAGAGTTTCTGTAAAAAACGTGGTTTAAATATTTTACGTTTCAGGTTATAAAAAAGATCTAATGTAGAAACAGGAAAAAAGGGAAGACAAAAAGAAAAATATTATTTCAATATAATTTACTATTATTTAATTACTTTTTAAATGCTTATATGCATGATAGCTTTGTTGTTTCAAAGCACAGACGAAGTACCACGTAATGAAAGATCACAGATAAGCTGGAACTAATACCGTAAATATTTCTCAAGGGTTAATCTTTTTTTTTAAAGTGAACCCTATCGGCTACTTACCAGAGCATTAAAAGAAATTATGCAAATTCTAATGTTTCTTACACTTCAGCAGCTTAATTTCATCCTATTCTGTTTACCTCCAAGATATTTTGAAAATGGAAATAAAAACAGTACCAAAAAAACAGCAAAAAGTTTGCAGGCTCATCAAACTGAAGTCCCACATTGGTCGTCATTCATTTTAAACCACTTCTCACTGTGTATTTCCAAGATGGGCTTATGGAGTCTCAAAGACAGAAATAAGTTAGAACTCCAGAGACTGACTTAAAAATATTTTAGTGACACCAATTGCAGATAAAGATACTTTGAAGACAGTTGACGTAAGGGGTAGTTGAAATCTAAAAAGGCTAAAGGTTTCTTAAGCTCCAACAGCTTTGTTGAAAGGTCTTCTTCCATACTTTTAGACTTCATTAGCATTATATAAAACAGCCATATCTGACTTGCTGCGTAACCAAAGTTGTGGTTATTCTTTATACAGCATCTAAAATTTCACACTCCATCAGCACATGCTCAAGCTATTTTATCTTGGCAATTAATTTATTATTTTTCAGAACACAGTGAAGCCTTGTTTTCAAGTCATTCATAACTTTATAAATCAGTCCTGCACATGAAACCATGCATCTGTGAACCGTAGAAAATCCTTGCACTCAGGCGATTAAGCTCCTGACACCTTTACTGATTAATAATCATGAAAAGAATAAGATCAGAAGCAAAATAAATGATCATTTAATAGAGAAACTCACAAAACAGCCCTTTAACTTACATATTCCATCATGTTATTCGTTTCACATTTCCTTTTGCTTAGTCTCCAATGCAAGCACAGCTAGACAAGGAGGAAAGAAAAAGAAGAAAAATGAGCTGTATTTTATTGCAGCACACAGACTAGCCCATTTGTCCACCTTTCATATTTTTCGTTCAACAAAAGCATCTGTTTCCATACTGTGCAATTCAAACTCCAACAGTACGAAGCTGCTCCCTGCGGCACTCACCTTGTGGTATAACCTATTGTTTTCCCATTCTAATAACTTCTCAATCGATCTTCGTGTCTGGAAGACAAATGAGAAAGAATTTTACTCTTGACTGGTTTTAGAAAAACTTTGTTTTGCAGCTGCTTTTGTGTGAAAAGGAGAGAGGTACAGGACAGTGACTGAGTACAGGGTGGTCTGTAATACTATCAAAACTTCTCTGGTATTAAATAGTAACTAGAACAGAAACAACTTTTTATGACACTCAGATAGCTCCCTCACACCACTCTGGAACAGAACCTGCTTCCTGGTTCTTCTAGCAGTTCTAACTTGAAAACCACAGAAATTTTGAAGTGACCCAAGTATGAAAGCAGAAACACTGCTCCCCCAGTATCAGTGGTCTAAACATACGGCTTCTAAGGTCGGCATCGAAACCGACAAACGTTGTGAACTGTTTTGCAGTGCTGTAGGTCAAGTACAACTATGCAGTACTCTAAACAAAAGAGAAGGTTTTGTTACTTTTATATCCAGATTTTAGAGACTGAAAACTAAATGTAGAAAGTTGCAGTAAATCGCACAAATGAATATTACTAAAGCTGTGAGTTGTATATAGAGAGCAAACCCAATATCTAGGACTCCAAAGCAAAGTTTTACTGCCTATATTGTCCACACTTGACACTTGAGATAGAGGATCCCGAAAGCTGTTCTGCACAGCTTTTAATGATTATGCACGCTAGTATTAAAGGACATTCTGTGCTGTAAAGTTTCACAGCATTTTGAATATAATTATTCAGTTATATTTACATTTGAGAAATACATTCTGACATTTATGGTCATTTGACTGCCAGAATATATACTGCTTAGCTCTAAAGGGGATTTGCTACTGACTATGAATAAAAAGAGGATAATTCATGGTGCCAGGTGTTAAGATGAGACCAACAGAGCTGCAGGTGCAAAAGGACGGAGCAATGACAAGGATCAAATACAACTTAGTGCAGCTGCAGCTTCCTTACAAGGCAGAGAGGGGTGAGGGGAAGGGATGAGAAAGCATCTTGCTGTTATTACTACAAAATACAAGTACTGTAAATGAACCTTAACAAATCAAACTAAATGGTCTCACAAGAAACAAGAATGTCTGGGCAAAATAAAAATTGGACAACAAATTATTCATTTCCCACCAAATAGTAACATCTTGGTTTTCAAACATCAGTTTCTCTCTAGTTTAACACCAAAGCGGCTGTGGGGAAACCCATCTAAGCATGTACTGTGGTCACATGATGAAAAATCAGATCATGGCTACAAGTATTCATTACACTGAATTTTTATTACATTTTATTTTAAAAAGTGCAAGTCATGGAATTATCAGAAGGTGGTGGATGTGCTAGTGACTAATTCATCACCTCGATTGGGAATTGAGTATTTCTGGGGTTATTGTTATTATTATGTTTTTAAAGACAGTGCCCTTTAACAATAATCAGTAGACCTCACTTGTTTCTTTGTAAAGATAGCCTTTTAGAGTCTGCTCTCCTTTTAAATGAAAATAGGGCAGCAGTTATGGTCACACTTTTGTTAATTTAGTTGCCAGTCAGCTCCAAATCAAAAGAAAATAAGGCTGCAGAGTGTAATTAACATTCAGTTCAGTCGTTTTGTCCCTTGTCTAGCCCCCAAGCTTTGTTAAAATTGCCATCTGAATGCTGAAGGCTGTAGGGAAATCGATTTGATTCTAATCGCACCATGAAAAGAACATGATCTAACTGCTTTCAGCCCTCCGTAAATCTGTACTAGGTCTTTAGCACAATGCAACTTCCAATTTAAAAAGCACTGAATGTCTCGTCAATGACTTTGTGAAGAAAAAAGAACAAGGAGCAGACATAAAAATTCCAATAGTTGTTTAAGCATTAAAGTTCATTTGCATCACAGCAAACCTGAAAAGGGCTGACCTCTCAAACCGCCTCTCAGGTCTATGAAGTTGTAGCCTTGACAAGCTCACATTGACAGAGCTCATTGACTCTGAAAGGCTACTCTATCAATGGTGAAAAATGGCAATAGGTTCTACTCTGAGCAGGCATCTGCCTGCCCACCCGCTGCTAAACCAATGGCAAAACGGATTCAAAACCTGAATCTACCTTGTAATCTTCCTTTCCAGGACCTTTTAATAATAGATTAAGATCACTATACAATTTAATTTCATTGTTTGCCCCAAAGAGTGTGAAAAACATGCAAACTTTTCCAAGTCCAATAAAATTGCATCTATATTACAATACATACACATAACTACCTATCCATTTCTTATTTATGTACTATTAATTGGTTTATTTAAATAAGAAGCCAGTTTAAAGTCATTTGACTACTGTGAGATAAAAATACACGCAGGCCCAAGACCACAGTTATTTACGTTCCCAGAGCCTTAAATACAATCTGCCTGTAGTATAATTTAAGATGGTCACGGCTCCCTAATCACGCCATATTATCAATACAGAAATGTTAATGAAAATTAGACTGTAACATATTTCTGAAAAACTCAGAGCTTGGCATAAAAAGAAATTAATTAAACAGCATCACACAATTCACTATAGTAAGTTTTCTTCCTACTTGACAGGTGAAAAAAAGCACTTGCACGTGCAGCTTAATTAATCACTGCTCTTGACATCTCAATGATTTACAGTGAGGAGCAGGTGAGGATATACAAAACCAGAAAGGAACACTTGATTTGAGTGTAGCATTTCCAGCACACTAGGATGACAAGCTTATATATTCTATCAATGGTGTACAGAAAAACCCATACAGCAAATTATTTGTTAGCTACAACAAAAGCACAAATTAAGTGGAAGAGAAACTTGCTTATTAGGAAGATTTAATACTATCCAGCTCTTAAAATTTTTTCTTATAAAACCCAATCCAATATTTGAGCAAAGCTAAAACTGCAATTCAAGTATACTTTTTAGTATACCAATGATAAGCAAGTATGCTTTGTAACATACTTTCTGAAAAAAAGGAGTGTCTTTAATGTTATCCACAGATTTTTGTGAAATAAACCTCTTCAATCAACTTTCTAGATGCAATGTTTAATGAAACATTCCTGTAAAATAACTATTTAAAGATATTAGTGTTTGGTAGTGTCTTTTGAAACATCAGGCTACCAAAAAAGCCCAGCTTGGAATACGCTTTCATCAATGCTTATTGCTCCCAATTAAGTAAAATAAAGTTTTGCCCTTAAACGCGGAAGACCAAAAAAAAAAAAAAAGTATGAACTTTTCATGCAGAACCAAGGCAATACTGAATACAAACAGTGTGTTACCTGTATTGCCAACTGCAAGATCTTTCTCTTATGTCTTTGCAGTGTCTAGAGAAGTTAGCTCACAACTCCGGCTGCAGTTCTGTGGGCTGGGAGGCTGTGCAGCCCCAGGGCCCCCTCTCGCAGTGCATGACCTGGAACACGCACGCTACACTACACCGTACTAGTGAATGGGCCAAAGCCCCCTCAACTCCTGCTGTAAATCAGTGAATGACTGGTACAATATTAAACAAAAGGATCTTACATGACTTCCAAAATGGTGCTAATTTGAGTACCTCCCTTTGTCTTTATCTAAGCAGGGAAACAACATGGACAGTAACAACACAATCCTCCACTATGAATTTTATTTGTAGTTGTCTGGGAACAACAGAAGAATCTCTTGCTACATGCATTTGATCTTGACTTCTCATCTGAAAACTCCAAAACATACGTAAATGTAGTGCAACATTAGTCCAATATATACTATGTGGAGATTTTCAAATTACTTTGTATAAAACTTTATCACAATCTAGTATTAATCACTTTTAATATTGCCCTAAAAAAAAATACAGCTTATGCTCAAATTTCAAAATACAAGAAGACAAAGTTAAACAGATTTTTGTTGATTTTCCTGTGACGAGGATTTGTATTACACCCCATGGAAGAAAGGTGAAGGATTCTGTCAGAGGTCTGAACTACACCATCGCCACTCAGTCAAAGAGAGAAATGATGGAAGCAGGAATTTCTGTTCATCCTCCAAACAAAGACATACCTTACTACAAAATTTATACACAAGTAATTTAATTACCAACAAATATAAAGTTAGAAGATAACTGAGTCACATAACTGTACGCTCATTTTCAACATGCCAGAGCATCCCTCAAGTCAATTGAGGCCCATATTGGTGTCACGACAATGCTCAAGCTGTACTCGGAACATGCATAACTGAATCACACATTTCTTTATCTGTGCTGAGAAAGTCTCCACCTTGAACACTGTACCCCAAATAAACCCTTTAGAAATTGTAACTTGGTAACACTCCCTTCTTACTGAGGAATTCTCTGTTTGTGAAGGATGACGAAGGTGAAACTGGAGCTGATTTCAGATCCTGACACCCCAGAATACCTGCTTCAGCATGTACCATAGTTTGAAAAGGTGTCTGTTCAACCACACAGGTGCATCTTGCATCATTTTTCCTATTAGTAGCTAGGATGTTTCTTACTGGAGACTATTGTAAGGGTGCTCATCCCAGAAGGAACTGCAGCATCCATACAAGAAAGTGAGTGAAATCCATACTACACAGATCGAAGAATATCTGGAAATAAATGTGGCATTCTGGTGCTTTTTGTATGATCTTGAAATAACTGCCTTGTCCAACAGGATTACTATTGCTGCACCTTGACCTACCTTAAGATGATTCTGGGCAGAAACTGAATCCAGACCAAAGCACAGATCAAAGCTCTTGATCAGGCGAAGAGAAATATAACCAGCAGAATTTTGGAGCAGAAGAATGGACAGCGTCAAATTGACCTCAGGAAACCTCCCATTCTAAAAGACAGCCCCAAGGATACCGTCCAATATCCTCACGAGTCATAAACTGACCTAATTTTAACAGGTCTCAGCCCTGGGTCGGTACATCACAGAGAGATAGATTTAAAGCCTAATCAATCAAATCAGATCAACTACTTTCTGGAAAGGTCTCTTCCACCAAATCGGCTGCTGATTGAAAGAGGACAGCAGCATTATTTGACATTACTGCATGCAATAGTTTTTAATATCTAAGTGGAAGACAATTCCTCAGAGACTCTGGTTACCTTGATTCTCAAACTTCTAGAGTGTTTAAGCAAGCACTAAAGCCATGAAGTATGTGGAGAATGGAGAAGGCGGACAGACACAAAAAACCCACATGCACTAAGCAGGAGTGCAATGGAGAAACATCTTGTATTATCATCAATGTATTAACTGATAGATAGTAGATGAGGATTTTCCAAAGTCATTTTGGTCTGTGGTAGAAACATGTGGCAGAGACAAATTATCAATTCAAATTCCTAAAAGTTGATTACAAAAGTCTTACATAAATTTCCTCTCAAATACAGACAATCCAAAAGATTCAAGGTACTACGGTCATCGGTATTTTAGCCCCCCTCTAATAGCCAAGTCACCAAAGAAGTGTGGCTAGCTACTTTCTGTAATGAGATGACAGTGACTAGAGCCGACCATGGTGGAAACTTCACACTATGGCAAAGCCTTGCAGAAGAAATGGCCTTGACCTTGGCAGAGTGAACACGCTTCCCTTGAGAAGGTCCAGTTGAGATGTGGAAAAACACATTCCACAGACAGACAGATGTTGAACTGATCCATGAAGTATCAGGATTACAATTATGATGTTACTTTAATTTGTAAAGAAAGATTTTTAACTCTTTTGTTCTATGATTAAATTCTAGCTCTGATTCTTTGTCATCATAATGAAACAAAACCAATGAAGCTCAGCACCCTGCAAACAAATTATTCAAATCTGGCTATGACAATCTAAAGCATCCACCTCCTGCTGAAGGACATTCTCACAGAAAAGGCCACAGAAAATTAAAACACAAGATGCAATTGACTGTAACAGGGATGGAAATAGGACTGAATGTCGAAACAACTCATCTAGTATCATCCACTGTGGGAAATTATAAACTGAACATGAATGAAAATTCCACCTCCATCTTCTCTTTTAAGGTTACAGAGATGTTAATTTGGGTCTCCATCATTTATTTCCAAAATATCCAGTACAATGCCATGGACCATAGTTAACGGTCAGTGCAGGTGCGGAAACAAAAGAATTTCAGTTTACATCTCTATTAGAACATGAAGCTGTGGCCAGAAATATTCCCATTCAGTTGAAGCCAGCTGTCAGGGAACAGTTGACATCTGTATCAGTAAGTTTTCATCTATATCAGTAGGTTTTCATAACCTCCCAGCCACTCATAGTACCTGGAGTATTCTGGTAATGCCTAGGAATTGTTACACAACACAACACAACATCCAGAGCCTGCCAGGAGCCTCACCAATTATAAAGCATCGATTCCTAGGAACGCTCCCAGGTGTCATTTATTGGTATGTAGGAAGCCTGACTCTTGCTGTTAGGACTGAGTCTAAGGGCAGGGGCCAAGAATGGAAGAGAGGCTATAGGACCAGAAAGACTGAAACACAGCACAACTTAACAAAATAACTCCAGAAGGCCCTGTAAAATCCGATGCTTTGCTAGTGTGCACGCTGAACGGAACGATTTCTCTTAAAGGGACATCCTATACAGTGTCTTGCCCATCTAGAACTGAACCAGAAAATTACAGAATCTCACACAGGTTGATCCTGTAGCTGGATAACCAATTTAGAAAAAATAAATCTGGCTACTTAAAAGAAAAAAAATCCATCATCTTTATTATTGTAAATTCAGGATTTAATCCAAATTTCAGCAAAAATAATTTTATGGAGAACAAAATGAAAAGTTATTAGTCACTTTCCACTTCACATGTATGTTTGGTATGGCAGAAGACTTACCAACTCTTTCAGTCTTCTCTTTTGTAGAAAAACTGTCCCCCCATCCTCCCAACTGTTTTTTTCAGCAGTCATTTTCCTGGAACTACTTTTTTTTTTTTTGTTAAATAACAAGTTGCTGTATTTATACATAGAACTTGAGTTACTGAGAGTGCTCCACTTATGCAGAATATGTTTTACCCTGGTTTGTTTAATATAGTGAAAAAGTGAATACATTCCAGAGCAAGACTACTTTGAGAAAAAGAAAAGAAGTACAGCAGTGTCACTACCTCACACTTGCCAGCAGCCCATTCTAGTCTCACGTTTGTTTTACAATAACACAGTCTAGAAAGTTATTATTCAGTGACATGCTTTCTACTTATTTTAATAAAATGAATTGCAGATAAGTTTGCATTCTAATTCTTTCCTCAACAGTGTTTGCATATGCTCCCTACTTGGCATCATCTACAGGTTGCTAAAGACAAAATCCTATAAGTGACTCTTCCTAACCTGCCTTACAAATCTGACAACTAGCCAGATCATTTTGAGCATGCTCTTTCAATATAGCTCTATGCAGATTTCAACTAGCTCATATTCATTTTTTTAGAAACACATCAAATTGGACATGAAAAGCAATACAAAAAGCAATATTAAAACCAAACCACTGCATGACTTACAGCTCTCTCCTTACACCTTAGCCATCACAATGTAAAGGACACTTAACGCGGAAATGTTAATCCTACATGTATTATTTTGATAGAATTTTCAGAGATATCATTCTAATTACAAATGTAATTAAATTTTAAATGGCATTTAGAATATTCACTATACAAACCAAAGATATAGGCTGCACTTAAGATTAATATAAAGCCTATTATTAATAATACATGAAATTACAAATTTAACTTGAGAATACATATTTTTAAATACTAAAGGATTTGCATTTGATTTATAAAGAAGCAAACTAATATTTTGTGATTTACTTATATTTGTAAGTGTTCTTCATGCCAATTTTATTGCCCTGCCCCACTCCCCAAGTAGGTTTGCAAATTAAAAGACATGACAACTATCTGCTCCCACACCTCATTATGCACCAACTCACTACGCTTTAGGAAAGCACATGAAAACCTGATACACTTTTACAAGGTGCTTTGAAGGAAATTTCAGAGACAGAAACAAAAAATCATAGAGCCATACGCATCATGATTTCACATTTATAACGTTCTACAAGCTGTGCCACTTAGTGATTCTTCTGACTAAAATTATAGTGAACATTCTTTAAATAACTATATACCAAGCCTGAATCTTCTGATTCTTTTAAAGTTTTTATTTCTTCTCTCTTTTTTTTTTTTTTTTAAATTTCATTTCATGATACTAAAAGAGAGATGATTTTAAAGACCTCTGGATATATTTGAAAACAATGGTCAAGAATGCATATTTGATATATACAAGCTCTACTTTACAAAAGTTTTATTAAGTTGACTTGAGCCAATATAGACACCACATGTATTCTGGTTAGGATAAACATAATAAATACTTTACAATTGTAAAGATTCTTCCAAACTGAATTACAATGTAAATTGCCACAACAGAGATGTGAAAAAACAAGGCACCTTCAGTCTTACGTAATTGCCTTGAGGAACTACTTGGAAAAGCATTATGGTATTAGAATGTCTCCAAAGCCAAGTCCCTGGCAGACAGACAGAGAAGAAAATCGATATTTCCTTCCATTTTTTAAATAAATGTAATGTATTTGTAACTTAAATAAGCTGAGCTAACGTTTTCTACCATCAGTATCAGCCAGTGAAAAGCAAGACTACGTATTTAAGAAAATTCATTGCAGCTCCTACACCACATATTTAATCAATACTTTGGAAGTCATAATTAGCTTATGTTTATACAGCATTCTGAAGATGTAAACTGCTACATAAGTGGCAACTAATGATGAGGCTTAAGCAACATTCATCAGCTTTGTGTGAATTCACAAACAAACAAGTAGCTCTTGAAAGTGTCAGTACGGATCACTCTTAAATATCTCGCTCTATTCATTTTAAGAGACTGCCCATGGACCTTATAAAACATGCAATTTACGTGTACAATACCAGCTTTTAAGAAATCTAACAGTACTGCAATTCTATCATAGATTTCATTGTCACTGCTTCTGTTGAAATTATTTATCCTATTTACACATCGGAAACTACAGCATTTAGTTAACAGTGAAAATGAGTGTCAATTCATTTGAAAAAGTGGCTTCAAATGGGCACCTCAGCCTGAAGTGCTTTTTGAATTATAATTCACTGTGTCATTCTTTTTATTTAAAGAACAGTAACTTAAAGACTTAATGTTCATCTGTAAAATCTGGAGCTTGTCCCAGAAAGGACGGTACAATCTCTGAGTAAAACCACTGAAGATCATTGACGATCTAAATCTGCAAACGAGGGACTGTATTTCCTGTAATTTCTTGTATTTTTTTTTTCATTAAAATTGAATCAAAACCACATAAAAGGAAAGAGGCAATAAGATATTGAATCAAATTAAACATTTATTCTACTGGTGAAGAGTAGCAGGCTTTTTCTCAAATACCTCAATGCAAAAGAAGAAAGGAAACAATACTGTACAAAGACTTCCAAAACTAGCACTGAACAAAGCACTGAAAAGAAAAACAGAGTGAAGGGAAAGCTTTCATTCCATGGAAATGCATTAAAGTGATATAATTAACAATTAAACTTACAAATGTCTGTGACATAACAAATTTCTAGTTTGAAGCACCTGCTGATTTAAGAAGACAAACCCATAAGTTATTTTTCACTGTAACAAAAAAAAATATATTCCCATTGCACACAAACTTTCAATAATTGTCTGTAATTTCAAAAATCATACTTACACTTGTGATAACTTTCCCACATTAGAACTAAAAGAAGTCAGTGAAAGGCAGTAAAAAGACAGAATACAGAGAAAGATGAAGAGAATTATTGTAACCTCACAAACTCTGGAGCTGCAGCTTTCGTTTTGTCTACATGAACCTTAAAAAGTGTTTATCTGAAAAAGATTTACAAAGTATACCAGCA
Source organism: Columba livia (assembly GCF_036013475.1). Classification (NCBI taxonomy): domain Eukaryota; kingdom Metazoa; phylum Chordata; class Aves; order Columbiformes; family Columbidae; genus Columba; species Columba livia. The sequence goes on from NC_088605.1 coordinate 28,960,159, forward strand.
ATTTAAGAGCATGGTAGATTGGTTCAGCCTCATTAAAACAGGAATTTCTTAATTGGTCATTCTGAGAAAAATTACCCTTTACTAAAAGTAAGAAATTGTACAGTTGAAACCATTGTTTAATAAAATCCTTAACTTGATAAACCCTCCCACTTGTTAGCTCACTGTACATGCAATTCAACAAAGCAAATTTATTAGTCTTCTATTTCAGTAGAAAAGGGGAAAGATGAAGGCTGGTATATTTTTATTGCATGATTAAAATATGTACTACACAAATTTCACTTCTACATGGGAACACTTCTATTCTGCTTTCAGAAATCAAACCCTTTAATTATATAGTCTTGGGAGTCTTTTGTGATCACTGCAGCAAAGGATGTAAAAGCCAGTTCCAAGTAACTGTCCTTTCACTAGGAATCACTTATGACTGGGCTGAATTAGCAAAGCTCTCTGGGCAACACTTCTCAGTGAAGTGCACATACTGTAAAATAAGTAACATTTTGTTTATTGTTCATTTCTTGTAATTGTTTTACATTGTGAGTGTCAGTGGTAAATAACCCTTTCTATCTAAAAGCTGAAGGGAAAAAACAGGCACATGTCACCCTGAAACCCTGTTTCCTCAAGATGTGAATTGTGGCTGTTGTGATTATACCTATGGCTGGAGTCTGGCCAGTGAAAGAACTGAAGAAGTCAAGGCACTGAAGATCATTTGATCAACACAACCCTCTTCCAAGACACAGTAAAGTCAGAGACGAGCAGTACAGTACAAGAGTTCAAATTTAAGTGATTACTTCACTCTGAATACATTAGTCTGCTATGTATCAGCACAACTGCAGCACTAGCAGCAAACCAAAATAGTCTATGGATTATTTTTTTTTTTTTTTTTTTGTGGAAGAATATGAAGTTGCTTTTTGTCACAGTTCTACTGCAATCTGCTGAGCAAACTACAGACTAAAATCTAGATGAACCAGGTTATATTTACAACTGCTGCCAGTTTGTGGATGCAATTCAGATCTGGTATCTTTAAGGGCACAAAACCTGTAATTCCAGGTAAAAGGGATTTAAAGGGTTTAAATCACTTTCTACTTTGTGAACTGCATCTACAAAAAAAAAAAAAAAAAAAAAGAAAAGTAAGTTGGATCCATTCTATACAAGCATTTGAAGTGGCAGTAACTTTTCACTGTTTTTCTGTGAGTAGCAGCCTTGAATAGAGTCATTACAAATTCTTGTTTCCTACACTAGAATTTGCAAATATGTCCTTGAAAATATTCCACAGCTTTCCTCCTTACCTCCTCTACCAGAAATAAAGTTTTTCCTGGCCAGGTCCAGGATTAAGAGTTATAGTTTGGGAAAGCATTCTTGTACATTTCAGTTTGCCCTTAAGAAGACAAGTCAGTCAAGTCTTCTTTACCTTACGTTCCCCAGATGCCCAGCCTACACCAGATTCTGAGTTCTCTGCCTGACAAACAACCCTCTAAGCAGATATCAGTTTGCGGAGCTGCTGACATGCACAAATGCTGCTAGAAGATCTAAAGTCTCCAAATTGACTTAAAGGATTTTCATTCTGGAGGAATGAAAAAACTGCCAAAACATGGGTATTCAGTGCCACCAGTGTCTAGCACCGCTGTGCCATCCACAATGGCACAAGATACCATGTTCAGGCAGCTGAGTCCTACCCTCAGTTTCACTAATGCTGGACATACAAGTTTCAGCCTGAGTCACCCAGCCTTAAGTGCAGGAAAAGATGTGTACCAACTTTTAACAGGAAAAATGCGTCATTTACTGACAACCTGGGCCGTACCTCTAGGATGACTTCTGGAAATTCGGCCTCAAGTTTCTGGTTTTTCTCCTGCTGCTCATTCCCTGAAACTCTTCTATCTTTATGCAGTCTGCATATTATAGCAAAAATTACAGAACTAACCTCTTCCCAGCCTCCTCTAAATCACAGAATCACAGAATGTTAGGGATTGAAAGGGACCTCAAAAGATCATCTAGTCCAATCCCCGAGCCGGAGCAGGAACACTTAGATGAGGCTACAGAGGAATGTGTCCAGGTGGGTTTTGAATGTCTCCAGAGTAGGAGACTACACAACCCCCCAGGCAGCTAAATGGAGTATTAATGTATTTTTTCCAGATTTATCCTTTTGTCAGGGAGCTTACCTTAACTCCTATCCCACACAACTTTCAAGAGAAGCACTTACCTAACTGTTGCTTCACCAGGTTGCCACACACAACCTCCTTCCTCAGCTTCAAACCCTATTTTCTGGCCCTAGATGCTACAAGTCCTTGCCTTTTTTCCTGATTTAGTTTAATAGTGTTTACAAAGTTGATTATTTGTGACTTACGGTAGTAAATTAAGAAACACCAGCTCAGAAGATGAGGGCTTGTGGCATCAGCCACTACAGTGGAACATCCTGTCATCATTTCCTGCTACAACAGCCCATTAAGTGAGCAAAAAGGGTCAAATAAAAGAGCACCAGAAGCTTTTTCCTGTATAAGTTAAACATGGGCAGTAGGAACGCAAGCTTCCTTTGTGTTCGTAAAGCCCAGAGCTAGGCCTAGAATGCAAAAGGTAATCTTCTTTGCAAGCTAGTTAGGTCACCAACTTATCTGTTGAAGTAATCAGCAAATTCTAATTTCTTCTAACAGATTCTCACAATATACAATCATTCTACAGCAGACGTACTAGTTTGTGACAGCCTAAAAACATAAAACCTAGGGTCTGATATAATTCACACTGATGTCAACAATATTTTTTCCACAGACTCCAACATTACCAGGAGGCTTTTCTACCTTATTTTGTATACAATCAAAACTAATGGAAAAATGGGCTGATTCCAATGGGATGAAGTTCAATAAGGCCAAGTGCCAGGTGCTGCACTTTGGTCACAACAACCCCCTGCAGCGCTACAGGCTGGGCGCAGAGTGGCTGGAGAGCAGTCAGACAGAAAGGGACCTGGGGGTACTAATTGACAGGAAGCTCAACATGAGCCAACAGTGTGCCCAGGTGGCCAAGAAGGCCAACGGTATCCTGTCCTGTATCAAAAACAGCGTGGTCAGCAGGACAAGGGAAGTGATCCTTCCCCTGTACTCTGCATTGGTGAGGCCACACCTGGAGTATTGTGTTCGGTTCTGGGCCCCTCAGTTCAGGAAAGACATTGAAGTGCTGGAGCGGGTCCAGAGAAGAGCAACACGACTGGTGAAGGGACTTGAACATAAGACCTATGGGGAGAGGCTGAGGGAGCTGGGGTTGTTTAGTCTAGAGAAGAGGAGGCTTAGAGGTGACCTCATCACTCTCTATAACTACCTGAAGGGAAGTTATAGCCAGGTGGGGATTGGTCTCTTCTCCCAGGCAGTTAGCAATAGGACAAGGGGGCATGGGCTTAAATTCTGCCAGGGGAAATTTAGGCTGGATATTAGAAAGAAATTCTTTACAGAGAGAGTGGTCAGGCATTGGGATGGCTGCCCAGGGAGGTAGTGGACTTGCCGTCCCTGGAGGTTTTTAAACTGAGATTGGACATGGCACTTAGTGCCATGATCTAGTAAACGGACTAGAGTTGGACCAAGGGTTGGACTCGATGATCTCTGAGGTGTTTTCCAACCCAGTCGATTCTGTGATTCTGTAATCTTAAATAATCTCTCGAAGGGACTAAACATTAAGACCTCAACACAGAAAGTTAGATGACAGAAAAACGTGTACAGGTTTTGTTATGATCAGCATTCATTCTATACTTTTTTCCTTTTTTTTTTTTTTTTTTTTTTTTAATGCCTTGATTTACCGACCCTGTAAAGTAAGAACTTCAATAAATAAAAGCACGACGATGTTCAGAGTATAGAACTGTACAAGATTTGTGGCACTAAGAGGTATTATATGAGAATATACACAAGCTTTGCCATGAAATGGCAAGTTGAACAATATCAACAGAGAGGAAAGGATAGGGAGGCACAGAGGCTTCTTGTAAAGTAGTGAAATAGGACTAGCCAAAAACAATTTTTATGCACATGAAAATAGAGGAGATGGGAGTGCAGCCTAATTAACTGCACTGAGGGAAGAGAGGTGAAAAACAGGCAATTGCAATGAGCTTCTGTTGTGAGCAATACACAAAGTGCCAAGTGTACACAGACAAACCACTACTTTCTAGTTGTTCATGTAAAAAATAACCTCTTACTAATCTAGAGCTTGGAAGGAAAATCCAAACCATTAAAAAAAAAAAAAAAAAAAGAAAAAAAGAAAGAAAACTCCATGGCTATTTGGGCAGCAGTGCAATCAGAAGCTCCTCACAACAAACTGACACTCAATCACTGTCAAATTCTGTTAATCCAAGAGTATCACAGAAAAGATGCAGCTATTTAAAAAGTATGTTGAAAGTTACTGTAATAATAATAAGTGCTGTACAGTACATGGTTCTAGCAGAGACATTCAGCTATACCAGCACTCATTGAGTTATAAGCTCAAAGTTCTGATTTCTGTCTGTTGTAACTTTAACTAGCATGACAGACAACTGATACCAAAATATTTAAATCAGATTGATTGAATACAAGTTCTAGCACACAGTTTTTAAAGGAAGGGGAGAAAAATAATAAAAAAAAGAGAATGAACCAAGTAGAATTCTATCAAATTATAAGAATAGTTCAACTTACTCTTTTACTGAGGCAGATAACTGGCCACATACTACAACCTAAAGTGCAGCAGCAGCAAAGGCAGCCACATAGGAGCCATCGTACATTAACTGGAAGGTTCTTCTTAAGACAACTGTTAACTCTGCTGATGCTGGCTTTAAATTCTTCAGGTGCAACCTGCAAAGAGGGAAAAAAAACACCATCTAGTACCACAGTAGTGTGATTTATTACTCCTACAATGGTCTACACCTGGAATTCTTGGTTTTGTAACAAAATATTACTCTAATTACAAATTCCTGTTCACAGATACTCACCTTTCCAGTTAAAGATGAAGGAAATTCTGCTTCAAACTTGTTGCTTAGTCCAAACCTACAAAAAAAGAAAAAAATGAAGACCATACAAGAATTATAAATAAGCCAAATCCATGCCTCAAGTCACAAGCACGTCATAATACTCTCAGGGTTTGTATCACAACAGCATTCATTTCAGGAAAAAAAAAAAAACAGTTGCTATTAAAAGTAATTCCTAATATTATCCTAGCGGACAAAAGTACACCATTGTACACACTTTGGAATCCATCTTGGCTATAGTTTCTTCTTCAAGTTCTGTTGATACTGTTGACTCTTGCTCAAGTTCAGCATAATCTTTATAACTGTGAAACCTGAAGTACTTAAGAGGAGAAGTTAATGCCACAGTTTGAACCACCCGCCTCCTCCATCCGTACAGATGTATCTTGAAGAGAACCTCATCCAGTGCTATTCCCCTCATGCTAAATAACTGGTTTAAGCATAAAAATGGAATTGATACCAGCTTCTTAATTCAGAAGAAAATAAACTAGCAAGTTTCAGAACACAAAATGCTACCTAAAAAAACATTATTTAAATGATAACTCATTTGAAAGAAGCAAAACAATTATGAATATAAAGCTATGAAGCAGTTTGAGATGAGCTGGAGTTACTGACTATTCTGGGTTTCAGAAGCTCTAAAGATTAGAAGAGTTTCATCTTGCCTATGAAACAAGAAAAAAAAAGTTTTCTATCTTACAGTTGGCTGATTGGGTCCATGAATAGATGAAGTTCAAAGAAAATCTGGATTTTTTTCTGGCATCTGGTCTGGGAAATAACTTCTAATAGAGACCATACAGTCTAAAAATGTCACTAATACAACTGTATGACTGGCTAGTAATTTTGTAAATAGCAGCAAGTGTAAAATGTAATTTGTCATTAATAACCTTCTGAATATAAACCAAAGTAGTTTTACTATCACATACTGCAAACAACACAAATCAGAAATTAAACTGCTCAATATTTGAATACTGGCAGCAAGACTATCACACACAGCTCAGTTGTGTGCAGAAAAGCTTACCCGAGCTCTGATACTTGAAGGATTTAAAGACATAATTTGCTTAGACAATATGTTTATTGAGTAGTTATGCATTTCTTAGGGTTGGTGGTGGGTTCATTTTGTTTTGGTTTGGTGTGGTTTTTTGCTGTTTGTTGTTGTTCTCAGGGTTTTTTTGGTGTTCATCTGTTTGGGTTTTTTTTGTTTGTTTGGGTTTTTTTGTTTTTTATTTGGGGGGGTGGGGGTGTTTTGTTTTTTTTTTTTTCCTTATTGAACTGATTGATCTGCACATCAATAGAGAACTTTGCCCAAATAATCTAACAGGCAGTTACTGCTGTACCAATGGGGAGCCACTGTGGAAGTACCTCACAAAACCCAGTGGACAAAAGGTGGCAGATGAGCTTCTGTGTAGATAAATAAAAAGTGCTGAATCTTGGGAAAGCTAAACTGTGCTTATGTGACATTCAACTAAAGTTTGGCAGCTACAGCTCAGGAGAGACCTTTTATCACCTCTCACGATACTCTTAAATGTAAGCTGAATGCAAGCAGTAGCCATCAGAAATAGCAATAAAATACTGGGCACCACTAAGGTGATTAAGAACAAACACAGGGGGCACCATTTTGATTCTCCATAAAACCCTCATATGCCCATGTACAATTGTTTAGGTTGGAAAAGGCATTTAAGATTGAGTCCAACTCTTACTAGCACTGCCAAGCCCATCTCTGAACCATGTCCCTAAGCACATCTACAAATCTTTTAAACAGCTCCAGGGATGGTGACTCAACCACTTCCCTGGGCAGCCTGTTGTGGTGCTTCACAACCTTTTCAATGAAGACATTTTTCTTAAAATCCAATCTAAACCCGCCCTGGTGCAACTGGAGGCCATTTCCTCTCGTTACCTGCTACTTGCAAGAAGAGACCAACACCCTTAATGCTACAACCTCCTTTCAGGTAGTTGTAGAGAGCAAGAAGGTCTTCCCTCAGGCTTCTTTTCTCCAGGCTAAACAGCCCCAGTTCCCTCAGCTGCTCCTCATCAGACTTGTGCTCCAGGCCCCCCACTAGCTTCAATGTCCTTCTCTGCACTCTCTCCAGCACCTCAATGTCTTTCCTGTAGTCAAGGGCCCAAAACTGAACACAGTATCCAAGGCGCAGCCTCATCAGTGCCAAGTACCCTAACCACTGCCACCCCAAACCACTCTGTGATTCCATGAGTACAGGGGGACCCTAGTCCTACTGCCCACACTATTTCTGATACAAGACAGGATGCTCTTGGCCTTCTTAGCCACCAACGAACACCCCCAGATCCCTCTCTGCCAGGCAACTTTCCATCCACTCTTTCCCAAGCCTGTAGCGCTGCCTGGGGTTGTCATGACCCAAGTGTAGGACCTGGCATTTGGCCTGGTTAAAACTCACACAATTGGCCTCAGCCCATCAATCTAGTCAGCCCAGATCCCTCTGTATGGCCATCCTACCCGCCAGCAGATCAACACTCCCACCCAACTTAGTGTCATCTGCAAACTTACTGAGGGTACACTCAATTCCCTCATCCAGATCTTTGATAAAGAGATTAAACAGAACTAGCCCCAAAACTGAGCCGTGGGGAACACCACTTGTGACTGACCATCAACCGAACTTAACTTCATTCACCACCACTCTTGTGGCCTGGTCATCCAACCAGTTTTTTATCCAGCATAATCAGTACTGGGTGTGGTTCTGGCATCCACATTTCATGGAGGACTTGGTGGAGTTCAGAGAAAGCAGAGAGAAGGAAGACTCATCTAAGTAAGGGAACAAAGCAGTTGCCTTAGGAAACTAACACAGCTGACACTAAGTTGGGAAAGAAGGCTGAGGGGGTGTATGATCAAAGTGCAAAGATGCAGGAAGGCTGTGCATAAGGTGAATGATTAACTGTTAATCACCAAATCCCACACTCACTGAAAGTAGCAGGAGATTGGTTTTAGAACACATAAAAGAAAGTGCTTCTTTAAGCTGCAAGTAGCAAACTTTTGTGTTTGTTTCCACTTGAGGTTAGCAACACAGGCTGTGCCAACAGATTTGAAGAAAGATTACACAAGTTCCCTGACAAACAGACACTAAAGGGAAGATGTTGTTGAAGGATACATCATCCTACACAACCGCAGATGCCAGGCAGTACAAGGAGAATGGACACCAAGAACAGCTAGACTTGCATGCAACCCATAAGTAGCAATGCTTGTTGCCACAGTTTGCAACAGCATGCTGGGCTAGAGAGTTTATGAATTTGATGCTGTAGGTGATTTGTACCTATGGTCTGAAGTAAACATGTCACCTCCTTATCACTGCCTGCAGGCAGTAGAATCATAGAAACATAGAGTGATTTGGGTTGGAAGGGACCTAGATCACCTAGTCCAACCCACCTGTCACTAGATCAGGCAACTCCTACAAATCCCTCAAAACTGGTGAAGTAACAAATTAAAATTGTTAACCAGAGAAATATTTGGCAAATTTACCACTTCAACAAAAAACAAAGAAAATCCATACTTACTGGAAACATACCTCTACCATTGAAAATCCTGTTGAATACCCTATGACAAGAGGACCATCCACCCCTTCTCCAAAATCCTGAGTGAAACCAAGTGCTGAGGCAAAAGTTATGTAAATGTCAGAAACAAGTGTCATGCCCTATCAGTTAAGCTACTTAAAATTGCCAGTAGGTTGAAGTGGAAAGCAAAGCCCAAAAAAATCCCTTGGATCCATATACATTTCATAAGCAGCCAAGCCTGGAGAAACACTCCAAGCTCAAGATACACAGCTGCCATCAGAAGGCTCCAAATTAAGCATCACTTTACTATATAATTAATTCATCAAATCAACATCAGAGACAGATGTCTAAAGAGATGTCTCTTCAAAGAATCATCTTCATGTACTTGATGCTTCAACATCCAGAAGAGATTTACTATGAAAAATTGAATTAAATATAAATTTGAACAATAAAGAAATGGCCAACTACAAGGATAATTCAGTGTAAAGCAGCTCTTCTTGCACGAACTAAAAGAAAGCTGTGCCTCAGACCAAGAGATGAGACGAAATTTCAGCTGTCCCTCTACCCAGAATACTGAGGAAGTCCTTTGCTCTGATGCATGAGCACATAAGGCAAAGGCAGAAGAAAATCTTCCTACTCTCATTTAAGTTACAAAAATATGTAATTGCAGGGAAAGCACTGTTCAGTCTCATGCTGAAGGTTGGCCAGAAAGGAGAAGGACAGACAGAAGGCTTTTTTTGAGAATGCACAATCTACAAGTATTCAAGTGCTGACAGCTTCAGACACACGCACATATTCACAGAGATTGCAAAAGCCATGCCTGACAAAGTGAACCCTACTGACAAAGCTCTAGAGGTATCTGAACCTACAAACATGCTGAAGCAGAGTAAGGCACAGAAACTTCTGACCAATACAGTTACACTTTGGTGAAGTTATAAGCAAATGAGACTGAGACTCCATACTCACGGCTTGTGGCAATGTTTAATACATAGTGGGGTAGCGAAACTGAAACATCAAAGCTAGCTCAACAAGCTACCAACATCATTCTGAGCTTTCCATATTACAGTTTCGTTACCATATGCAGGTAGTAAAAAAGGGTGACTCCATACATTAAAAGCTTTGGTAAACAATTATGTGATCTCACTATTATCATCCTTGACTGCATGCTGCAATTTGGAAATTAAAATATTAGAAACTCCACAGAACACTACTATATGTTCACTGTAAAGACATAACAGCTCTGACAAAAAAGCAGCAAAAAGTTAAAATCAAACACTGGAAATCAATATTTTGGAGATGCATTTTCTCAGACAGCTGTCCTCACAGAGTACAAGATTTCTTTTACACAATACTCCATCTTCAGTGACACGTACTTTTCTCTGCTTGCTCTTTGCCTTTCCCATTCTATATCATGTTTCCACAGATCCATGCTCACCTCATGCATGAGTACTTTCTTTAACCTTCCTGCAACCTGAAAAAGTGTTTCTTGAACATGACTCTGCTTGAAAGATTCATCTGAGTTCCTGCCTTTGTGTCCAGTGGATAAAGAAATACTGAGGTGAAAACTTCAGGGTACAGAAGTTTACAGTACAGGACACAGCCAATCTACCACCTTTTCTCAGCCTGCAGCTCAGACCTTCCTAACACACAAAACTGACATATGTTTATCCTCTTCCTCTTTGGCCTCTCCTTATGAGGACACTAAACCATTTCTTCATTGCTCTCAACCACACTCTTCAGTTCCACATATTCACAATCCTTACAAAATAAAAATATATTCCACAGATCTTCACAGTCTCCACCCATAATTCTTATATAGCCCTGTTTTCACTCCTATATCCTTGATACAGTGTGAGGTCCAAAAATATATAAGCAAACTTAAGTTTAACATTAAAGAAACTAACTTGGATGAAAATATATTTTGTCAGTTTTTTTCCCCCTCCATAGTCATACTGCATCAACACACAATAGGCTACAATGACAAACAGCACAGAAAGACATTCATTAGCACATCTCAATGGCTCTCCATCATTCCAGCACTGAAAAAGACTAATAAATCCAATATTACCAATAAATACAGTCTGGTATATATAAAGCACATACGTCTCATGCAATTTCAAACTCTTTCCATGCTAATACGATTTCAGGAAAAGGTAGGAAATACGTTGGAGTTCCATTTCAATTGTAAGTAAAGTTCTATATTTTGTCAGCTTTCAAGTTTCTTGTCATTAGGAGTGATTATCTCAAGTTATGAGAAACCAGGTCAAATATTACTCCTGACTACAGAGCTATCTAAACCCTGCTGGCACAAGAACACTTTCACTGAATATTTGAAAAACAATGTTAAAAAAGAAGTTTTAGAATTGTTGGCAGCATGCTCCAAACAGTGAGTTTGAGAAGAAAACTCTTAGTGCTAATCAAAAGGCCCATTTTCCAAGGAAAGGCAAGGCCTTTGTACATTTTATTTGGATATTTACCTGCTTTCCTTTAATTGCATTTAACCACTCAGTTTAGAAAGGACTGTCACACACTTCCATTGTCTGTTGGATGAAATCAAGTAATACTAAATGTCTTTCTGACATTAATTTGTAATCATGGAAATTACATATTTCAAACTCAACATTATGACTCCTATGTAAGATCAGAGAGGATATGACAACAGACAACAAAAAGAGAGCTTCTGTTTAAATATACACATGGCAAAAGCAGTCAGCAACTCTTTCAACTGCAGGGCCAGGGACAGATCAATCCAGTATTTGCTTAACTGCTGATAATTTTTGCCAGACCTTAAAAATGTATACGTAGTTTTATACCAGGAAAGACTAATTCATTATATACATAGGACTTGACCTATTCCTTAAATCCACCAAGTGAATGTTCTGACAGTGATCTAACTTTTAATAACAAGTTTTTCAATAAATGACCAAAAAAGTTATAGGCTGTACAAAGGTAAGAGTGGATGATGCTATTTAGAGAACTGTTCACAGCACAATAAGGAAAGTAGATGAAGACCAATTGCTTAATTTTTGATGTACATGTTCATATTTCATTGCTCACCCAAAACCTAAAGAATAAATATTTTGAGGTAGTATTTAAAGTAATAACGAGGTAGTGACCATTAATGAACAATTAATGAGGCAAACATCCTTCTTCAACCACAATGCCCTCACTAGTCATAGGCACACTACACAAACTTCCTCTAGATTCCACTAACAGGCCTTGATCTTGTCTCACATAACTTACCTTCCGGTATAGAAGAAACAAGCGCTTGCCTCCATTTCAGTTCTTTATACTTTTGCATTGGCCAATATGACAACAATCTAACTGTGGTTTTGATCTGCTTACCAGAAACAAACTAAAGCTACCAGTTTGTTTTCAGATAAGTCACCGGACAGTAACAACGTTTGTTCACAATAGACAGAGTTATACACTGAACACTTCATCTACATGACTCTGTTCCTTTACAGGGCCTTCTCAGCCTCTTGCCCATCCATGTCCTTCTAATCCTCCAAATCTCTCAGTCAGTCATGTCTGACTTCCTGTTTCTAACCAGACAGCAAACTGCACTGCCCAGTTGTTAGTATTACTTAATGTCAACCAAATATTAAGGTAAGAATGCACCAAAGCTTCACAAAACTACTCTAAATTTAATGCCAGATTATGAACAGGTCAGTCTCCAAAAATCAGTAGAGTTCACAGGACTCAGAGCAACAGACCACAATACCTTCAACTTTTATCTTTCTATTGCAAGATATTCCTAGTCCTGTTACACAGTGAATGTTAAAAAGTTCACACTGCTGAGTTTTGTCTCCAGATTGATATTTCAGCCTCTGAAACTGTGCATCATAACTGACAACCACTACACTTCAGTAGAGTGAGCCTGACAACTGACTGAAAAAAAGATAACTTCATCTGTCACGTTATGAGAAGTACTACACTAATGCATGGTCACTCACTGCTAGATTGTCCAGGACACCAAACATTCACAGCTCAAAACTCAATTACTCCCGTGTCAAACGCAGTGAAACAATATTTATCAATCACAACTTCACATGATTTTTCATATACCTGTCTGACTCACGGATGCCTTTTCTTTCTTAAAAGTCCTCAGGCCACCTCTTAACTGGGAGTGGGTATCAAATACATAAACAACCCTAAACAACAGTCCAGCCAGTCATGCACTGGCACATACCTGTTACACACAGGAACACATGCACCTTACTTCCTGACAGCTCATCACTTTGGACAAATACTTCACATTCCTCTACCAGTCGCAGCCCAAGTCAGGCTTGTTTCCTCGGCGCCTCGCTGGAGCTCTGCACCGTTTGCGCGTCCCAGGCGGCACCGGCCGCCCGGCGGGGCCGAGGAGAGCCCTCCCGCAATCCCACAGACACCGGGGCAAGCCGGGGGTGCGGTACGGGACCGGTGCTCCCCGCCCACCTGCCCGACGTACCCCTAATTGTAACCCCCGGCTACGCGCCCCGGGCTGCCCCCAGCCCCGCCGCCCCCAGGCCCGGCACGGAGCCGCCCCCCGTCCCGCCGCCCGGGCCTCCGCCGCCCTCCCCGGCCGCGCAGGCCCCGGCGCAGCCCTTACACGGTGACATGGCCGGAGCCGCGCACCACCACCGGGTCGGGGGAGTACTTGAGGAGCTGCTCCTCCAGCGCCCGCTCCTCGTCCTCCTCCTCCTCGTAGATCTCGTCAAAGTCCGCCATGGCCGGGCCCGCGCGTCCGGTGGGAGAGAGCAGCGGGGACGACGCGACGAGGCCGGCCGCGGAGGCCGGCGGGAGAGGGCCGGCAGGGACGCCCCAATACCGGCGCGGGTGGCGGCGGAGCCGCGACGAAGCGGCAGCAGCGGTGGCTGAGGCGGCGGCGGCTCCGCGCAAGGAAGCGCCCGTCACCCTCCGCGGGGGGAGGGGGCGAGGGGCGGGGCAGGAACAACAACAACAACATCCGGCCGCGGGGCCCGCCCCGCCTCCGCCCCGCCTCCGCCCCGCCCACCGGTCGCGCGGGGCGGGGCGAGCGCTCGCCTCAGCTGGCGGGGGGGGGGGCGCGCGGGCGGAGGTTGCGCGGTGGTTGCGCGGCGGTTGCGCGGCGGTTGTGCGGCAGTTGCGCGGCGGTTGGGCGGCAGTTGGGCGGCAGTTGGCGGTTGGGCGGTGGCTGGGCGGCGGTTGGGCAGCAGGCGCGAGCGGTACCCTCCAGGGGGCCTGCGCCGCCGGGAGCCTTGGGGCGCTCTGCGTGCGGCTCGTTTGGTGTGTGTGAGCCGGGTGTTTGCTTTCCCTTCCTTTGAGCCCCTGTTTGGGTGTCCGTGAGGGTAACCAAGGGATTCCTGGGACTGTTAGCTGAGGAGTTCTTAGCTTTTGGGAATGTGAGGGAAGCGGCACGTAATCAGGGCTGGCCAACTCAGATGAGGGCTGATGCCAAATGTTCGCATGTCTCTTGGTGCCTTCTGCATCCTAGTCTGCCGTACCTCCAGGAGCCTTTCACACCTCCATGAAAAGCACCATGCTGAGACCATTTGCATGGAGTCTAGAGGAAACAAACACGGTGAATTTGCAGAGGCACAGCTTACTTTTAGGACTATATACATGAAAGCTAACCAGAAAACCCTAAAAATAGATGAGACTCTTGTTCTCTCTCTCCAGTTTTGGTATTTGTCATAACCGAAACCTAAAGTAAAGGCTGGAAAATGACAGTGTGAGCATAATGGCCTTAGCAACAAGTAGGCCATTGGCTGTTGTGACAACAGGGGAAGGTGGCATTGAGGTGGAATTTAGCAGTAGCAGGATGACATTTTGAAAAGGGAGAGTAGATCTTTTGTATTTGACAGAGTGAACTGGTGTGTCACATATTACGCAGTGTTTACTGTATAGATATGGCAGTTCAAGGAACATGGAAGACTTCTCAAGAAACCATTTGGAGCTAAACCTGCTTTTCATGAGTGTGAAAAGAACTACCCTACATTACCCTTTCCTCAGTGCTTCACTCCATATATCTTAATTACAATAACACCTTTTTCATATTTAAAATCTTCACTGCTAGATCATTTTAATTCTGAAACCTGCAATTCTTTTTTCCTGTCTTCTTACAGTGCATATACTGATCAGCCTGTTTTCTGAAAGACTGCGTTGCCACTTAATCTCCTTTACTCGTAAAGATCTTGGTGGTGTATTTCTCAGAAATAAAGTCTATACAAAGATGGTTGTGTGATAGTCTGTGACACTTTGCTGTAAAGGAAAAAAGCAGCATCTTTTACTGTCACATTGGAAAACTAAGTATTTTTGTGTCATGAGCTACTTGCAACAGGTTTCATTTCCAAAATAACAGATTTCTACAGAATAACACAGAATTCCCCTGCGTAATAGTTTGCTTTCATGCTAGCATGTTCATGTGTTTACTGTTTCGTTGGTTTTTGTTTTGTTTTCTTTGGGTTTTTGTTTTGTTTTGGTTGTTTTTACCTAGTTTCTGTTCTTGCAGTTGTGTCACACACGGAAATTGGACTTAGTGGGACTGATGACTCATTGCTTCTGCCTAATAGTCCCGAAATTGAGAAAATGGCCCAAATTTAGTACTGGCAAAGGAAGAGGAAACCCGCAGGTTCCAGTGAAGCTGTGCCTCCTGGTGCTGGCCCTCTCTGCTCACGGATTTGATGACCTGTTGGTTTCCAAATGGCCGTTTCACGGCAGCCGCCAGGTGACAGAGTTACTGCTGTGCAACGCCACACTGGAATTCTTGGAAATGATGTTGAAGGGGCAGGCTTGCCCACATCACAGCTGAGTCCGGGTGGCAGTGGTGGGGCCCAGCTGTCCTGCTGGAGGTCCCACATCCCTGTGCTGTGTGGCTTGGTTGGCTCACCTGGTGGGTTGTAGCTAAGACAGGGAGAAAGAAAGTCCTAGGGTCCTGGGTTAGTTCATTGCATTAGGAGCACCTTACTTTCCCAACAAGTACCTGTCCTGTCATCTGCTGTTTCCAGATGTTCAGTATGTGGTGACCTTTAACAGACAAACAGCTGTGGCAGGTATTTAGTGGAAGTGCCATGTTTCTGGGCTGAGTGAAGGGAATTCTGGGACAGGCACTCAAACCGAAGTATATGCAGCCAGCAGCCACCTACAAAAAACTCAGTTTAAGTAACATTTCCATCATCTCACATGAGCACTGTTAGTGTGTTGTTTGTCACGCAAAAATTAACTGCCTTAATCTTGCTGTTTCTCATTTGCTGACACATCTCAGCAATACTGGGCCACCGTTGCAGGCAGTAAGAGAACTCCCCGTTTTGTGCAGCTGGTGTCCTGCCACACACTAAATAAGATCTTACCATCAGCCTCTCTATTTCAAGAAGTATCACTTGAGCAGTCACTCCTTCTCCACTTCTGTCACCTCACTGTCATGTGCTTAACCCCCCACCAGCCATACACTTCCCTGGTCCATGCTTTCACATCACAGTGTTTGCTGGTGACTGTTTTGGTGTGTACCCTGACTGGAAATGGTGGGACACCTATTTACAGTGCGTTGTCCTTTCTCTTGGAAGAGTGAGAGTAACGCCAGGCTTGTACTGATCATCTTTTTAAAGCCACCTACTCTCTTTATATCTAAATAAAAGAGGGTGGGCCTAAAGTCTATCTGGAAGAGCCGTGTACTGTTGTTTCAGGGAGGAATGCCCTCCCCAGTGGATTGGGTCACCACACCTAGCAGTTCAGGGGGGCAGAACTGATGCCACACACAGCTCTCTCTGACCAAGTTATTGACTGTCCTCAGAGTTGCTCTGTAAAGGCTGTGTACTGTAATCTGAAGGGGAGTCTAAATCATTGTCATGTTTATTTTTCTGTATCTCTTTATTCCAGTTCCCTCTCTTTCTCATTTGCCACCTGCTTTATTTATTTTCCTCTCCTTCATGGTTTGTCCCTCTCCTTTTTCTGTGTGTTTCTTTCCCATATCCGCCTTTGCCATTGCTTCTTTCCTCTGCTCCCCTCTCACATCTTTTCCATTGTCACTGGCCTCATTCCTCCCACACTCTTTGGCTTGTTTCTCCCTGTCTTTTCCTTTGTTAATTAGTATGTTGTTGGACTTCTGAGGGAAACTGTTTCACGCAACAGGGCATCAAAGAACAAGCAGCAGGTGCAGGAGTAACCTTGTTCTTTGAACTCCTACCGCTACTTGACAGCAAAGCAAAACTGGCAGGAACAGCTTCTGTTTTTCTTTCCCTGATTAATTAAGAGAAGCGAGGTAGTAAAAAGGAAAACAAGAGTGGGTGGTGATAGCAAGGGAAGAGGGCAAGCAGGGGAGGGGATAGGAGAGTAGAGAGACAAGAGACAGGAAGGTAGTGGACTATTAACTTCCATTCATTGACACTACAGAGGGAGTTTAGCAAAGCTACGGGACTGTAGCAAGCCTCCAAGGATACTCACATCAGGATATGCCTTGCTTTTTCTGCCCCAAGACCTCCTCTCATGTTGGTCCCTTCCATGACACAAAGCCTCTCATCTCTGGGTTGGCTCTTCTGTCCTGCTTCGATGTCCCATTGCTCTTGACAAGCCTGGCTAATGTGCTGTCCATAATTTAAATGTTCAGGCTAATGGTATCAGTCACCATCGCCCCTCGAGTTTCAACAAAACAAAACAAAACCTGAAAATGAGATTTTAGTTACGATATTGCAGAAATGCAGAAAGGCAAACTTGGGAAGGAGCAGGCAGATACAAGTAACACAGCAGAACTTACTGTTAGAGCCATAGGACTGCATTCGTTTCTCTGACCAGTTTTGTTGCGTTGTTTCTTGCTGATTAACTGATTATTTTGCAAAATCTCTGTAAAACCGCAGGTAAACTAACCAAGGTTTTCTGTGTGAAAAGCAAAGGGATGTTTTGACACCAAACCATTAAAATAAGTCAGACTTTTGTTGCTGACTTTATGATGCAGAATTGAGCTCTTAGAGCAAAAAGATATGTTGAATAGCTCCAGTTCACTTTTTTATTAGCCTTTTTTCCTTTTCAAGCATTTTATTTTGTTTTCCTTTCACTCTAGCTTCCTATGTTGCATTTATATGAGGCTAATGAAAGTTCAAAAGGTACCTCTATATAGAAAATAGTATTTCTAAAAGAGACTCTTTGTAACTCACAAAGTACCAAAAGCATAGATCTCATTTAAAGAGAAAAGCAGACTCTTCCTTTTCATAATTTTCTTGACTTACAACAAAATGAAAGATAGAGTCCTTGTAGTATTAAGTCTTTTAAAACTGTGAATGGGTGCAGTTGGATACTCCTGCTCTTTCAAGGACCACGTGACAACACATTATTGAAGAGAGAATCTCCTAATCCAAAAAGAATTTGCAATATGCTTGACTTAAAAACCTACTTGCGTTCCACATACCTACAGCCAGGATAAATTCTTGGCTGTTTTTAGACATGACATTGTTTGTTTGTTTGTTTGTTTTCTTGTAGGACTCACTGATACAGGAAATATGTATGGTCACTTGTTTCTTCCCTTCCCATCAATACAAGAATCTAATATAGCAGAATCCTTCCTGAGTTTGGGTTTGTTTTGTTTGTTTTCCTATAATCACATCAATTAAACAGAAACACACAAAAAGTCTCTTTTCCTAATTTTATGTGAGACAAATGTAGCACTGAAATCAACAGGGGTTTTCAATGCTGCAAGTACAAAAGTGTGAAGTCCACTAAAACCAAATATAAACAAAGTCACATAAACATACAAATGGAACAGCAAGTTCTAGGTTTTTTAAGACATTCTTAAAATGGCAAATGCACAGTATCAAACCTTTCTTCAGAAGCTCACCTTTAAGAACCATATCTATTGGAAGTGTTGAAAACAAGTATCAAGGAATACCGTGGGCTGGATCCTCTGCTGTATCTGTTAGCGGTACAGATGCTGTTAGTTTGGTAAAGCTGTAGTCATCTTCTGTGCTAAAAAAAAAAAACAAACACGAAACAAACAAAAAGCCAGTGACAAATGTGGGGCTCTTTTAGCTGCTGTTGAAATTAGTAATCATACTCCCCTCAACATCAGCAAGGATTTTCATTTACTGTCTTTATTTTTTGTTGTTTCTTTGTTTTTACATCCTTTGGTGCCTCACCTCATAGTTTATTTTAAGGACAGTTATTGGTCTCTGAATAAATATGACTGAATTACTAAGTTGTTTACTCAGCATCTTATAAAGAAACAATGAGTGACTACTTAACTATTGCAACTGAACTGTGAATCTCAGAGTCACTGTAAAAATAACTAGCTTTCATATGAAGAATGTGTTAAAATCAGATTTACTAATCTGTTGTTAAGATAAAATGCCTTCATATAACATGTTTTAGAGAATTAGACAATGCCTCTGTCCATTTTTGCTTGAAAGCAGAAAGTACCAAAATTTTTATTCTGCTTAAAGGCAAATTCTCTCTGCTATGCCACCCACATGTACCCAATCTGTTGGAAAACTAGAACTATGTATTCCTTTAGGACTGAGAACATAATTCTTTGCCTGTCAGATTATTCTGACAAATTACATTATAATTACTTCCTCATTAATTACCGTGACAAATGTTGATCTAAAGAGAACAGAGAAGGATGTCTTTCATTTAAAATCATCAAAACATGAACAACTGAGATTTCCTCTGAACGTTTGAATGTTCATTAATATTTGGGCATGTTAACATGTTCATTGCTATTGCATATAAGCAAAGAGAGATTTCTAGCAGCTGTCTCTTTCAGATATGACAATTTTGTTTCCTTCTGAACACCTTTAAAATAACATCTTTTCTGCTTCCAATGATATATTTTTCTCTCTGATAGCATGAGGCATGATCCACTGTTGGTTTATCAGCACGAATAAAATAGAGGCTCTTATTCCAAGAAGTTGCTTAAAGTGTGAAAAAAGTACTTACAGTGGAATATATTACATTCCTAGAGCATGAGGTCCTCAAGTAAGGTAAAGAACAAATAACAACTCTCTGGTAAAGCATGAGAGATGGGAATAATTTGCAACCTGAAAATAAACTTACTTTCCTTTCAAAGCAAGAGAGATATTGGAAAGAAATTGCTTCTCTTTGTGATCCGGTTACTTCTTTCAGTTAATTTTTGGCTGCTGGCAGTCTCACCCTGAGCATCGGGCCTGACATAGCAGAGTGAAAATCTGTGCTTTATCCCATCACCATATGAATGCTATCAATTCTTGACGCATGTGTGAAGAAGCAGCAGAGGGAAGAATTGCGTATGTGATTCAAAGGCACTATGTGATCAGATTTGTAAATCTCATTGCAGCTTGGTTAAGATGTTGGAGTAGAGTTGTTTTCTCTCCTGAAAGAGACTAGAGTAACAATTGCGACCTGCAACAGAGAATAAAATCAGTGAAGTTTGGGTAACTGATCTGTTTGTTCACAATGGACAACTCGTACCAGAATGTCCTTGCAAGTAGGAGGATACCCTGTATAAAGTGCTACCCACAAAGAAATGGGGAAGCTTCATTAGGCTTCTTTTGCCCAAGGAGTTATTAAGGTGAAATCAGAGTCAGCAGACTCTTTGCAATTTTGCAAGATCCCTAATGAAGCACTGTAATTTACTGCAAGAAAGATAGGATATTGGGTCAAACTCCAGCTCTGCAACTACCTTGCTGTGAGACCCTGGACAAAATGGATTGTTTGAATCTGTACATCTTTCCCATAGTGGGTGAGCTACTGGCAGGACTCTCATTGATTGAGAAGCTCCCAGGGTTTTCCTTACTGGGTGATACCTCAACATACAAATGTTGTTTCTATGTGTGAATCTAGGAAGTGTGATCATGGCTTTTATTTTTATTTCTTTGGTACCCTTGAAAGACCTTTTGTAGCTCTGGAGAATGAGCTGACCTCTTTTGTTCCCCTGGCCTGAAAAAGGTCATATTTTGTTTAACTAACCTTTGAAAACACGAGGCCAAATTCTACTCCCACTGCACCATTCAGAATAGCTACAGAGTAACTCTGTCTTATGGCTCTGTAACTGAAAGTAGTATTTTACCCAAACGTTTCGATCTTCTGAGCTGTAACAAGTCTATCTCAGTACGTCTGAATGTGTAGACAGTGGTACCTCTTATACACTGTAGTATTAATTGTATTCTAGATGTATAGCTGTCTTAATAAGAATATTAGTTCTTTGGCTCAGCTGCAGTGTAACAGAGAGAATCCAGACTGCTGAAGTGGAGATACTTGAGTCTGAGTTGCTCTCCAAGCACTGAACTCTTTCTTGGCTGGTGTTTTTTCATCTGGTCAATGTATAATACTTACTATATTTTGTTTGCACTTTAAAATTGTGGCTTATATCTTCCTGGTTATGTCTTCTGGTCATTTAAGTTACAATACTTCTTCCTTTTTCAGAAGCTTCATACTGTATTTTTTTTTTCATTTTAATGTATTTTCACTAGAATAGTGTTCTAAACCCTATAAACTAATTTACAGGACTTCTGACATTCTTTTTCCATTAGATTTTGACATAGCCTCAACACTATAGCAGACTGAATAAGCTTTGAGCTAATATAATTACACAAGATTGTAAAATATGTGAAAGTACTTTGTTTCTATGATTTTTCAAAGAGCAAACTTTGAATATAAGCTTGGACAGTGTATTCATTATAAATAGGAAGAGGAAGGCTATGCAAAACTTTTTTTTTTAATTGTTTTAATACAAGTCCTCATTTTGGTTATATTTTGATATGCTCATATTGTGTGCTTCTTTAATATGTTACTTTCTTTGCAGCAAAGCAAGAAATAAGACACCTCTAGCCCAGGGGTGTCAAACTCATTTTCACTGGGGAACACATCAGCCTCACGATTGCTTTGAAAGGGATGAATGTAATTTTAGTACTGTAGAAGTAGTTACATTTATACCTTCCTAAAATTACATTTAGTTCTTTTAAGGCTGATGTGGCCCCCAGTGAAAATGAGTTTGACACCCCTGCTCTAGCTTGTACTTCACTGAAACTCTGCTTTCTGAAACTTTTGGATGTGTTCCTTTATTTTAAATTGAGGATAAAAATACATATAAAAGTATGAAACTGAAAAGCAGCTGCTTCCAGCCACATGCATTAGAGATTTGTTTTCACATAACAGCTACTTGGACAAAGCTAAAACTATGTTGTGAATAGGGAGCTGAAGAAATGAGATGGTAGGTTAATTTCTCATAGGGGTTTCCAGATCATATCACAATCAGACCAATGTTTGTTCTGGGGAAAGAAAGAAGACAAAAAACAAAACAAAAACACAACCAACCAACCAAAACAAAACGAACAAACAAACCCACAAAACTACCATTCTGGCACATGTGGCTTTTGTCTTCCATTATCCAAATAGCAAATGTAAAAAGGAAAACGAAAACAAAAACAAAACCAAAAAACCACAACAGTTCCTATTGGAGCAGAGGCAGTATCCAGAACACTAACCAGGCAACAAACATGGATGGTACAGAATAGAGGACAGGGAAGACACAGTAGAGTGCTACTTCCAGCCATGCTCTAGCTGATCTGTGGACCTTAGTTTCTAGAAATACTAATCCAGCATTTTTATTGTAAAATACATTCCCTCAAATAATCAACAACTTAATTTTAAGTCAGTACTATGCCAAAATGGATATTAAGCAGTCTTTGTGTGTCTTCACTCCAGAATAATATCCCAGGTTTCAGGTACTGTTATATAACAGAAATATGTCAAGTTTTCTCTTAAAACTGCTTCCATTTAATCTTCCCAATGGTTAATTCCACAAATTTGGAAATTTTGGAACTTCATTTCTCTTGGAAGCTTTTTATTATTTTCAGGCTAAGCTTCTACGTGGCCAGAGTATATGCATCTGTTCTTGTGGTGATACTCTTCTTTGGATGGAATAGCTCTTCTCTCCTCTGGATATTTACTTCACTGGTATAAGCAGTAGTCATGTCTCCTCTCTTTGAGTCTCCTCATGAGGGTCTCTGGACCTGTTCTGATTTAGCCTTTTCTGAGATGGACATGTAAAACTATCTGCTATCCTAGACAAGGTTTCCCTATGCATGGTTGCTTTAGTATTTCATCTCTTTAGTGGAATGGCCTTGCCTGTTATGCTCTGTCATACCTGCCACCTGACCATGCCACAGTGGTGCTATGTAAACATGGATTAACGTGCCCAGGTGCCTCAGTCACAATGTCGTGTTCAGCCATGGAGCCCCTAGCTTGTATTGACTTTGTCGTTGCACTTCTATTACTCCTCAGAGAATCCACTTCTTCCAGTATGGCTCTCCAGTCTCCACAGATGCTGATTTCACTGCTTTCCTGTGAATAGTGAAGTCAGTGAAGTCCTTCTGGCTATGCCAAGAAAACAAATTAAACTGAGAAATTCAACTGCTTCTGAGATTTACCCCTAAGGAATTCCATCATTAACTGTATTCCCCTCTGCTTCCTGGATCTGCAGGAATGGTATAATCTCTTCTTTAGGTAGTTCCTTCACCACTTTTCAGTTCTTGAACTACCCTACATCCATACATTTATTACAGAAAAAAAAAGAAAGAAATTATAATAATTTTATTAGTTTAGGCTGGATGAAGCAAAATCCAAATGTGTACAATTTCAAACTGTGAAATAGGCAGCTCCTATAATAAGATGATGTGCCCGATGACCACTTCATGTTTCTCATAACCAGCATTTAATGTCCATTTCTGTTAATCTGGCCTAAAACAAACAAACCAACCAACCAACAAAATCAAACCAAAAGAAAGAAACAAACAAACAAAAAGCAGGCAGCACTTCCTCTGACAGCAAATTCAGAAAATTGCTTTTTGGTCACTTTCAAACAGAATGCTTCAGCCTAAGCATGACTGCTGAGGATCAAAATGTGTGAGGGTTGAATTTCAAAGACGGGATATTTAGTATTATACAAAGTCTGATGTTCTTTGCTGGATTGGGTCCTGTATTAATACAAAGTGTCACTCTCGTGTTGATTTGTGATGCATAGATGTAAAAACAAAGCTGGCCATGGTTGGCATGTTCCGGAGTCCACAGCAGCATTTTGTATCCTTGTTCTGACTCACATGAGCCTGTGGCTTTGGCTCGCTCTCCCACCGTAAACCTCCACTGAGGCTGTTGCAGGGGTTTAGCTTTATCCCATTTAAAGATTCACCATCACAACTTTCCCTCATACACGTCATCTGTAGCAGCTAACAATTTTAGCTGCTAGAGCTCTAGACACAGGTCATTAACTGAGCCAGGGCCCAGACTGCCTGGAATGTCTGGCCCATTGTTGCCCCGTATCTGAGGAGTACTAAGGACATGGCAAAGCCAGGCTTAGAAATATCAGACAAGACTGCAGGTAACAATAATCTCACTGGTCATTTCCTCCTTTGGCTCCTCCACATGACCTCTTGTAGGAGGACCATGCAGGAACACTGTCGTAGACTTCACTAGGATGAGAAGGCACAAACAAGAAGCTTCTTTTGCATCCAGACACTGAGGGGAACCCATCAAGAAGCACACACTCTTTTTAAGAGGGTCGAAGAGGGAGAGAATTAAGGCTTCCAACCATGTATTTAAGTTCAGACCTGATTCATTTAGGAAGGATCTTACAAAGTTAATGAAAGTTCCCACTCCAAATAAAAAGTGAAAGCAGAATAGGACCTGCTGGTTGTCTATTACATTGAAGACGGTAGTTGTGGTAGACCCGCAGGTGAAGGTAGAAGACACAGAGTCAGGCCGTGAAGGGAGAGGGCGGCCCGAAGGCTGCTGCTGGGTCTTTTGGAAGCACTCACTCAAACTCGAGGGATCGCAGCTGCCCTGAAGGACTCGTGTGGAATATTAGATCTGATCGGGTGCAAAAAACCTGAGTGATAAGCACCAACAAGGTGAAGCGGGAGCAGCACCACCTCTCCAAGGGCTGTGAGGGAGTGAAAAAGCGGGCGGACTTCTCCCCAGCAAGAAGCGGCCGCTCACGGCGCGGAGGGACCCGGGGCTCCGCCAGCAGCCCCGCCCCGCCGGTGGCAGGCGCGGCGGGCTGCGGGATGGGCAAGAGGGGCTCGGGGGTCCCGGGGAAGGGAAGCCGGGGACCTGTCCTTCTTTCTTGCAGCGAGGCTTCGCAGGTCTCTCAGTCAACTCCTCCATTTCCTCGGAAATGGTCCGGTTTCCCAAGGAAGTGGGGCTGCAGAGTTTAAGAGGGGTTCTGGTCTGACCCCCGGGTAGCGCGGAGCTGGGCAGGCAGCTCTGCGCGCTCCCGTTCCCGGGGCACGGCTTCCATCCCCGGCCTGGCGGTCGCCGGCCCCTGCCCTTAATGAGATTCTTTGAAATCCAAAAAAAAAGCGAGTTTTAAAGTTGCATCCTTATCTCTGGAGGCGCGCGGATTTCTTGCCGCGGCGACGTCCCTTGTTAAACAATCAGCGGCTGAGCCCCTGAAAAGAGAGGCATTGCACCCTTCTTGCTGAATGCACTTCTTAGTGCATATAACGCCAGGGCCTTTTGATGTCTCACAATGCGTGTTACGCCCAAAGATTGTCTCTTTGGACAGATCTACAACGCTTGGCTTCATGTTTGGAAGTTAAATGGACAGCGAGGTTGTTGAAACTCCCACGCTTTAGGCTAGTGCAGACACTCGGTACATTTGCCCGTTACTTTCCATGAGTGAAAGGCAGGGGTGGAGGGAAGGGGCTCCTGGTTTAATCCGTGCTCCGAGGCAAAGCGGGGAGCGGGGCGGGGGGGGGAAGAAACCCAGGCCAAACTTTTCCTCTCTTTATTATTTGGCAGACTTAAAATAAGAGCTATGTGCAAAGCGTGCGCCCTGCGTAGGTAGCTTGTGTCTCGAAGTCGCTGGCAATGTTGCTGCTCCATGAAATCAAAATTTATGATTATTCAAATGTTGGGGACTGTGAAAAGAGAGGAAGAAAGAGGGAAAATTAATATTGCAGCTGTTCTTCTGATTAATGAGAGATAATTGCTCATGAAAAGTCACCCCTGTGGCATTTTGTTGTCTCCTGGATCTTTGTTCTTTTCCACTATTATTGAGGACTTTCTTGAAGACTAAGCGGTTCTTTTCAATTTTTGGTATTCAGAAAGTGTTGCTTGGTTACAGATAATGGAGAAATCTCGGGCTATATTGGGTAAGATGTGCCACAGACAGCAATATCACAATGCCACTTTCAGAAAAGGATGGATACAAGTTAACGATGCGCTTTCAATAAAACATTAATAGACTTGTTCACGCTTTTATAATGACCCCCTTAATGGGAACTGGGGGCAAGTCCTGTCTTTTGCTTGCCTTCCCTTCACAAAACCCAGCTTCTAGATCGCCGATCGCTTTGGAAACTAATAAGAAATCGATGTTAGATGAGCGAATAAATGCAATTACAGCGCAGGAGCCTGCGCCCCGTCGTTTACCCAAGCAGGGCTTTATTTTGAGCGGGGCTTTCCCGCCTGGGAACTGACCCTGCCCGGGGCGCATCCTGCCCAGCGCCACCGCATATCACCCTGGCCTGACGTTTGCCACCAGGCTCTGCAGGAGGTTGTTTTTTTTGTGGTTTGGGTTTTGTGGGGTGTTGGGGTTTTTGTTGTTGTTGTCGTGGGCTTTGTTGTTGTTGTTTTCTGATCGAAACGCGTCCCCGGGCTGCGACGCTTTCCACGGAGGCAGCTACTCCCGTGAACCCGGCGGAGATGTGCGCCTGAAAGCCGGCCCTTTCTGCGGGCGGCCACGGCTTTTTCTTCTGCCGGGAGCTGCGGGGTTTGGGGGAGGGAAGGGAAAGAGTTGCTTTTGTCATTTAAGCCGTGAATCTCTTCTACATAAAGGTGTTAGAGACATCTGGAAGAAAAGAGGGACCAGCACCCAGTCCTGCTCTCGGCGGACCAGGGGAGCGGCTCTGATGTTCTTTTTGAACTGCTCCACTTTCAAAAGGGGGCAATTTCGTTACATTCTCATTTGTTACACTGTCTTGAACTAAAGGCAGACAAAGCTATACTCTGTCACCCCGAGCAGAATGAAGGGAATCAAAGGATTTTCCCTTAAAAGGACTAATTTTCTCCTTGAATTATGAAAGTAATGGCTAGGTAACAGCCTGTGCTCTGTACCCAACTGCTTAATACCTTCTAAATCCTTCCACGTGGCTCTCCCAGTCGTAGCAATTAGAGCTCATTATAGGCTCATAAGAGCTCTCATTTCGGGGATTACTTAATGGACAATGAAATTTTATCGGACAGAATTATTGAAAAATAAAATTGTAACGAGGCCGATGTGATGTGGGCGCACGCCTTACATCATTCCGCCTGGTTTGGGATATCTTTGCTTTCAAATGACTTATTTTCTTGCTCTGGCTTTCAGGGGTGGGTTTTTCTATGTGGTTATTTTTTCCCCTCCTCTCTTTTATCACTGCACTTGGTTTATTATAACAATTACAAATTGCAATTTTGATCCGACTCTTGCTCTGTCTGCCTTCACTTACGACAGCCCCCTCCCCAGATCCGCTCTATCACTGCAGACAGTTTTTTCCACTGAGGTCGATAGGTTTTTTTAATAGCTTCTTGCAAGGAGTAATAAAAAAAAAAAAAAAAAAGGGAGAGGAAACGCAGAGATTAATTCAAATCTCTGCCAGATGAACTATGTTTCAAACGGGGAGAGCTGGACAAAATGCTATGCCTGTGCACTGTCACCATGATTAAATCTCTCCAGCCCCACCGGAGCTCAGAAGGCAGAACCTCCTGGAGGGGCACCCATCGACACCCCGGGGGCCACGGCCCCCAGGGCCTCGGCGGTGGCGCGGGCAGCGCTCCTGGGGCCCGGGGCTGCGGGGCCTCGGCTGAGCCCTGGGCAGCAGTTTGGGGAAAAGTAGGTGAGGTCGGAGCCGACCCGCCTAAACCCCGCGAGTCCCTAATTGTTGTCACAAGACGCAGGATTAGCGCATTGCTGGAATAGCTGTCTGTTTACACTCCGCAGCCCCGCCGGCCGGTAAACACTTTCTAATTGAATTCTAATCACATTCAAATAGCTCCATAACCAGCCTCAGCTGCAATTCATAAAACTTTAATTGCCATCCATAAATCCTCAGATCGCCGAGTGCGGACTGTCCCTAAAAACACTGTTGCATCGTGCCTGTTTAGGGCCCTTGGGGAGGTGGCGGGGACGAAGAGCAGGAGCGGGGTCCAGCCGACCCCTGCTCGGAGGGTTCCCTACACGGCTCGCGACAGGCTGGGGACAAGGATGGGACCGCACGGCGAGACCTGGCCCCTTTCTTCACAGGACTCGAGTTGCACCTCTGAGCCTTACTGGTCCCGGGGTCGAGGAAATGCCGTATCCATCGGAAGGTGAGCAGCAGTTTTATTTTGCTGCGTTTTAACAGAAGGGAAGTGGGTGTGCGGGAGTGCTTGTAGAATGTCCGCGTTCCGATCCGGCTTTTGTGCATGATAACCTCCTCTAAACACGTTACGGCTATTGATTCATTCCCTAGGCTTTGCTCAGCCTCTGGTAATCAGGCGTAGCCTGTGTTTTCTGCTTTAGAGCACAGTTGTCGCTTCCTTTTCCCGAGTCAAGTGGGATGGGATCCGTGGTCAGTTTTAAACGCCGCTTCGCATCTGCCAAACAAGAACGCGATCGCCCTTCTATTAACGATAAGTCTCTTCTTAAACTCCCATAAAACAGGTCATTGGAAAATCGTGTAATATGCTGCGAATACCTTGGCTTTTTAATGCAATCTGAAATACTCCGGAGCCACCGACCGTATTTAGCTGTTTATCCAATTTTACTTTGAATGATTGCTTCAGCAAACTTGGTGGAGATCAAAGAATCCCCCCCTGACACGTTTGCCTTTCATTAGCGCTGCGCGCTGCAGTCCTGAGGCGGGAGGGGAAGTTCGCTTGGAAGTTTTCCGTTTTGATACCGTTCGGCTGAGAAGTGTCCAGATATTTGAACGCTTTGTCCGCTGGAGTAACTACCAATTTGGCAAGATTCACCCGGGGTGAAAAAGGTAAAAAACAAACAAAAAAAAAAAAAAAAAAAAAACAAACCAAAAAAAAAACCACACCACCCAAAAACCCCAAGCCACCCTGCATGCACCTGTGTGTACAAACACCCCGCGATCCCTGATTTTATGCCTGTATCTGTGATCCTGGCTCCTCTGTAGTGGAAATGGCCTCCTGAAGGAGTCCTGCATGCAGGATGTGGATCGGACCGGCGAAAGGTGTTGGTCCCGCGCCTTCGTGGGAGTCAGGGCCCTTTGCACCACACTTTACCCGGGATGGGGGTCGGTGTTGACCGGCTTGTTTTAGCGCATCACCTTGTCCCCTCTCTTCTTCCCTCCCTGAGGGGAAATGAGAGAGCTCCTCGGGGAAAAATCCCCAACCACAAACCTTCTCCGACTGATTTTACCCCCTCGGATGTGTTGACAGGGGGATGTGCCTGTGAGCGCGGCGCGTTACGGGACCGCGGCACAGCAGCCCCTCCTCGGCTTCCCCGCTCCTATAATTTATCTGGGGCGGAGGCGAAGGACTGAAGTCATCGCCCAGCGAGCGAACACGCACACTTTGGGGGGGCCCCGCTTTGCCTTCCCCACCCCCCCCAGCAGCCTCTCCTGCTGGCCTGGGAAGCCGGGGAGATTTAGATCTGCGAGGCTTTCAGCCATCACGTGTTTAAATAGTTGATATAAAACCCCGGCGCAAGGGATCCAGGCGGGGGGACTTTAAGACCAGCCCTCTCCAGGGACCCTTTTGTTCAGCTCTCAAACATAAGCACCTTCTCGCCTCGCCAGGACTTCAGTGGCAACTTGGCCAAGCAGGAAAAACACGACTTTGGAAGAGCCGCCCCCGGCTTCGGCAGCCCTCCGAAATGTCCCGCTCTTTCTATGTCGACTCCTTAATCATCAAAGACTCCTCGAGGCCGGCACCGTCCCTGCCTGAGCATCATCACGGCCAGGACTTCTTCATCCCCCTCAGCATGCCTTCCCCCCTCGTCATGTCGGTGTCGGGCCCGGGCTGCCCGTCCCGCAAGAGCGGGGCTTTCTGCGTCTGCCCGCTCTGTGTCACCTCGCACCTGCACTCCTCCCGCCCCGGCGGCGGGGCCATCCCCCTGCTCAAGAGCCAGTTCCCCGCCGCAGCCGGCGAGGCCCAGTGCTGCCCGCGGCCCGGCCACGCTCACCACCCGCCGCAGCACCCGCCGCCCGCTGCATCCGTGCCCGCCGCCGCCGCCGCCGCCCTGGGCCACCCGGCGCATCACCCACCTGCCTGTGCCGCCACCACCTACAGCGTCAGCGACCCCCGGAGGTTTCACTGCCTCGGCATGGGTAGGAGCCCTGCGGCTGCCGGGGAGTGGGGACAGCGGGGAGAAGGGGTTCCCCCGAGGGTGCCCGAGGGGGAGCGGCTGCCCCGAGGCGGAAAGCTGTGGGAGAACGTGGGAGAACGTCTTTTCTCTCTCTCTCTTTTTTTTTTTTTCCCCCATTCTTTCCCCCATCCCACTGAAGATCTTGCTTCTCTCCCGTCCAGGAGGGTCCGACTCCAGCCAAATTCAAAACGGGAAAAGGATGAGGACAGCTTTCACCAGCACCCAGCTCTTGGAACTGGAGAGGGAATTCTCCTCCAACATGTACTTGTCCCGCCTGCGGAGGATCGAGATAGCCACGTACCTGAACCTGTCCGAGAAGCAAGTGAAAATCTGGTTCCAAAACAGGAGGGTGAAGCACAAGAAAGAAGGCAAAGGCACCCAGCGCAACGCGCACGGGGGCTGCAAGTGCAGCACCAGTCAGGGGCACTACCCCAGGTCGGAGGATGAAGAGTCTCTATCCCCCTCGTCGGCTACCGAGGATAAAGAGATCTCCCCGTTATGAGCCCGGCCCGGAGCTTCACTCCCGCCGCCGAATGCCAGCCCGGAGCGGGGCGGCGGCTCACCTGGCACCGCTGCCCCGGAGACAGCAGCCCGCCGACCCGGAGTGGGCTGGCCCTCGCCGGCCGGGAGGTTCATTTCATCCCTTCGCAGTAATAGAGAGATATATGAAAATATATTTTTGGAATGTAAATGTTTTAGTCGTGAGAGTTCAACTGAAACGTTATTTATGTAACCCCAGGAGCGGGCACCTGCTCTTCCTAACGTGTAACACAGGACTGGATTCTCATGGCCCAGGCTGCCTCCCCTCGCCTTTTCCCCAGGAAATGTGAATTAAAACAAAACAAAAAAAGAAAAAAAAAAAGAAATAAAAGAAAAGAAAAAGAAAAACCACAAACCGAGACATTAAAAAACTGAAAAGCAAATAAAAACTTGTAAGGCTGCGAACCTCCTGGATGAACAAAAATAAGAAAAGAAATAAAGATCAGTCGTTTGGGTTTGGGACGGCAGGTTGTTTGTGAATAGTTTTATATAAAATTTATATTTATATTTATTTAAATAAAAGAGATCAGACGAGAGCTCATTTTTTTTTTCTTGTCCTCCCTAATTCCAAGTGCCACTCTAGTCCAAGCAGCCAAGGTGGGCTGGTTGGGGCAGGGTGCGTTTCTTCACAATCCTTTGTACAGTAGAAGCATCGGTGTGTACGTGTCAGACCTCCCTAAAAACTAGAAATAAATGCCACCGCCTACTAACCCGACTATGTTTTCTCTTCCCCTGTGACTCGGGCCGGCCGAGGGGCGGAGGAGGGTGGGGGATCCCGCTTCGGCCGAGCGGGATGCAAATGAGCCCGCTTTTCTGAGCCGCGCAGCTTTGTGTTAATTCACAGCCGGAGCCAGCGCACGCCCCCGCCGCGGCTGACAGCTTTCTCCCGTCTGCTCGCCCGGCGGCACCGCGCCGAGGACACCCGGCTGCCGCTGGCCCGGGACCGCCGCTCCAGACAGCGGAGCCAGGCGAGGGGCTGCGCGCCCGGACACTACGGCTGGCACCGTTCGGCTCTTCCCCACTGAGGGGGCTGCCTGCGTACATCAGCCTTTCGCTAGGCTGAAACTTCGCTTCTCTTATCCCGGGATAGTGTTAACCAGAAATCAGTTTTAATCACTTTTTTTTTCCTCAGGCGGCGGGACAGTATCCAGGCTTTTGGGTGGTGTTGTCGTTCAGATGCCTTGGCCGGGCTCACAGAGCAGATCCGAGAGCCGACCTGCTCCGTGGGGTCAGGCTGAGACAGGGCTGAATCCCTCTGCATTCTGCGCTGGGGAGAACCGGCCGTGGGTTCCGTCCTGCCTCTGCCTTGAGCGGTCCGTCCTGAGCTCCTTGCAGGGGGCTGGTGCCCAGTAGGGTGAGGCTGAAGCAAGTCAGTCTCAAACAAGCCTCTTTATAACTTTCTTTCTTGGTTCGTGAGTCCTGGCAGACAGCATATGAGCAGATGAGAAGTGCCTCTTGCACACTGTGCTATTCCCCACTCACACCTTTTCCTTGTGTGGGTTTTTCACCAACCCCACCTGCACTTTTGACTTGGGTGTCTGAAACTATTGCAAAAAGTTTTAGGTAAATAATTCCCTGAACAATCCCTACATTTCTTGTGTTTGATGCCTCACCTTCGGCTTCAGGGGTAGGTCTCCAATTTCACTTTCCTGCTCTGCTTCTAATCAGAAAACAAGCAATAAGCATGACTGTTGTTGCCATTGCAATTTGAGTAATCCCAGTGCCCTGGATGCTAGAGGGAGATGTTAGTTGAGAAGAGCTGCTGAGAGCAGCCACAGCACAGCAACACACTGCTCACATTTGGAGGAGAGATCAGGTACATGGGCAGGGCTGGGTTAGGATGGAGGGGGCCTGGCATGTCCACTGCCCCACAGCCTGGACCAGCTCCAGGGCTTGGGGCAGAGGCAGTGCCCAGCACACCTGCAGTGTGACAGGAGGGGGAAGGAACAGAAGGACCCAAGTTTCTAGCCTGGATTTGGAAAACAAATACAAACTCTCACTCTTCCATTTCACAATGACCTCTTTGCCTCAGCTGAGGGCCTGTACAGAGCCCAGCAGCCCACATCCCAGCTGAGCAGGTGAGGATTTTGTTCACCCAAGTGGCAGCACCCTCGCTTGCCAGGCTGGGGAGACCAGATGGCCAAAGGCTCATGGGCCTGGTGACTTTCTTCCAGGGGACCTCATGGAGGGCCTGGCTGAGGAGGCTACCTGCTCTTGCCCTAAAATCTGATCTGGAAACTGTTGTTCCTCTGATTCAGTTCCCCTGTGTCTACCCAGCTCCTATAAACCCATGAGGTCCTTTCCAACCTAGAAGGTCTGGAGGAGGAGTTATCACCACAGAAAGTCCTGCCCAACCTCTTGACAATGTCATCCTCTTACAGGAGAGAGGCAACAGGCCTGCAGCAGCCTGGGAAGGCAAAGCTGTGCCGGGGGAGAAAAAGAACCACGGTCTTTCAAATCTAATATGGGTGGTACTACAGAACTCAAAGATGTTTTAAAACTGCAAAGATATTTCTTGGTAGTGTGTCTGTTCTCAGTTTAAGTCAGTGAAAGTATGAAGCTCAGTGAATAAATGACTGTTTCCCTCTGCTTCTAGAATTAACCTCCTCCAGAGATATGTGAGAAGGAATGTTTTAATGGCAGTATTTAACAATTTCTTAAAAATAAAATAGAAATACACTAGTTGCTATTTCTTGTAGTAAACAATGTTCTAACATATCTTTCAAGGGCTGAAAGGAATTAATGGCATATTATCACATGCAAGCTATCCTGTCAAGACAGTTGCTGTCATCACCAGATTTTTTTTTATTTCAAAGTAGACTTTTTGTATCAAAAAATTTGGAAAAGAGAAATGACTTGATGGTCATTTTCATATTTCCAACATATTTCGGAAGGCTAGTACAATGCTTAACCTGAACCTAGCACTGGGAACTCCAGGCCAGTGTGACAGGAGCACTGCTGTAAGTTGTATGTACCCTAACTTGCAGTAAACATATTGTAGGGTTTCAAAGTCCAGCGTTCAACAGCTAGGAGAAAAAAAAAAAAAAAAAAAAAAAATCCTAGGCAAATTAAATTAATTTACCTTGTGCCCTGACATGATAATGTGTTGGGTTTTTTTCTGCCTCTTTTTTTTTTTCTTTTTCCGAATTCTACTTATTCTTTCCCCCCACCCCCCCAACAAGGTGCAGGTTTTTCTTCCTACTCATTCAATACCCAAGAAAGTCAGTGTTCATCTCCCTATTTAATATTCCTGTTATCATTTGTTTTCTAAGGAAATACGGATTATGCAGGCACTCTGCTTATCTGTCTGGCACTTAACCCTCATTCCTTCATACCTCTTAAAACCTGTGATCAATGCCAACCAGTCGGCTGACATGATAGCTCTGCAAGGGTCTCCAAGACGTCGAGTTCCTACGAGTTCTGCAGAGCCCAGCTAGGGGATCAGACCCAGGAGAGGCCTCAGCTGCCACCCATCCAGTCTGGCAGGAATCAGGCAACCCTCAACTTGGAGGCAGCAGCATGTCTTTCGCCCAGCAGCCTGCTGGAGGAGGATGTCTTCTGGGGGAACAAGATGGTATAATGGAGGCAGACCTTGAGGCAGAGGGTATGGTCAGCAAAAGGGCTGGGAACAGAAGCTATAGAAGATGCTGGAGGACCTGGGGAACCTAAGACACCATCCAGGTAACCGATTTTTCCTTTTACCATTCAGTGTGATCCCAAGGCATGTTTGTTGAAAGTGCAGTGAACAAGAAACAAATCTTACCCTCTTATTTTCCTTTGGTACTTGTCACGACAATCTTGAGAGCATTGGAAACATGGCTGTATTTATCTTTATCGGTCCCGTGGGAGCAATACATTCGCTTCTGCTTAGAGGTCGAGAACGAAGCCTTGGAGAGTTTCAGATCGCCGTTGCGGCACTGCCCTCGCATCCTGAGGCTCCATGCAACTTCCCAGCCTTATTCCCGTTTTTAGCACCGGATATGTCCCAGGCATGGTCCCGACATACTCCAGCTGCACTCACTGCACTTACTGTGCATTATCCACCAGATGTGCCCCACTCTGGGCGATCAAAGATGAGCATGTAGCGGCTATCTGCGGCCGCTGCTGCTAAAGCCGCTAATCTTGACATAACTTGACGGCAGAGGAGCTGCCTGTTCCCCAGGGTGACGGTTTCATAGGGCCGTGTGTTTCCCAGGTGGTTTTCAGGTATGGGACAGCCCCAAAGGCGAGGCCCCGGCCACCCCTCCACGCCCCCGAGAACCCACCGCGCTGAGCCCGCCGCCGCGGCCACCCCCGCCCCTCAGGCAGGGAGCTGCAAGAGGAAGGGCAGCAATTAAACCCCTGCATTTGCACGAGGGATACGAGTTATGTTTGTGTGAGTGACCCCGCTATCGACCTTCTGTAACCTTTCGGGGCTTGAATGAGCAAACATAGCATTCCTCCAACACAGCTTCTCCCTTTAGAAATTTATTTACTTCCTTTAATTCGATTTAACTCTTTCCTATTACAAAAAACGAGGCAGGAAAACGTCGGTCTTTGAGAGTCTCCCTGCCCTTGGTCTGCACGGCCGAGATCAGATCCACGGCACGTACCTCCCCTGTTTCAACACACTGCCATGCTTCGTTCGGACCTGTTTGCCCAAGGGCAGAGCTGGCAGCGGGCTGCCGGCACCTCGCAGTGCGGAGTGCATTCCCCCCCCTCTCGGCTGCTCTCTCCAATTGTGCCGCCCTTGGGTCTCCTCGGGCGCGGCTGAAACCTTTCCCCACTGCGGGAGCTCTGGCCGCCTCGCCCATCACCGACGTCTCGCACCTCCGACCTGAACTTGGGGGAGCGCAGCCCTCGGTGGCAGCTCCTTGATCTCACCCGCGGTGTGGCCGGGGCACCGTGGCAGGATCTGTCCGTCCTGCGCCTGTGCCTCAGGGCCAGGGATCCCCAGATCGAAGGGCTCAGCGGTCCCGGCCGGCTGCGGGTCCACCCAGGGGTGAATGGAGCGGGCTCGGGTCCACCAGCCAGAGTCTGAGCTCACGGAGAGGAGGGCTCACAGCGTAGGGACCCTGATATCCAGGTCAGGGGACTGAGGGAAACCCTCCTTCCTCAAACAGCTCCGGTTTTGGAGCTGGAAAAGAGAGGGGACGATTTATCTAATCCCTCTGCTTTCATCTTTAGTTTGTCCTAATTTCCTACTCCCGCCCCTCCCGCTGACTCGACCCCGCTGGGACATTGCCCGGGAGCGGCTCACTGCTGCCTGGCGCTGGCCCTGCGGGCACGGATGGGCGAAGCGTCGGCAGTGATGCCCGGGGCTGGGCTGCTGCCCGGGACTGGGCTGTTCGGCGGGCAGCGCTCGGCTCTCTTCCCCTCTCGCACGGTTCAGCCCGACGGGTCGGGTTTTCTTTCACTCAGCGCCAGACTAAACGGGAACCGAACCCCGCAGCCTCCGCGGACCTTGTTCTGGGTTTCGATCTGGGGGAGAAACACCAGGAAGGGTTTGCAGCCCGGGCCCGGGGGTGCCCGGCTGGACCCCGGCGCTGGGAAGGTGCGCTCGCCCCGCCAGGCCCCCGCCGGTGGCTGGGCCGTTCCGCGGAGCCGAAACGCGTGCGCTGGGCAGCTGCCGGAGCGCCCCGCATGACAGCGGAATAACAAACAGCCTGAATGCAATGTGCCACTCGGGAAACCTCGGGGCGTGTGTCCGTGCGGCAGGGCCCTTAGCTCTGGCCATGAAAGCCCCGATTTCACGCAGGATCTGCTCCGCGCCCTTCTCCGCCCCCCTGCGCGCCTTCCAGCCGGCTCCGCTCCGGGCCATGCACCGCCCCCCGGCCCCGACCCCAACCAGCGTGTCCGGGGGGATTTAAGCTGTTGGAAGTGAACACGAAGAGATCGGAAGCGTGTGGTGTGTGCTCTGGAAAAACAACTAGTTTCAGATTAATGAAGGAGTGACAATTTCAAGGCTCAAGTTGGCACTGCCCATGCCAGAGCGTGGGGAGCTCGCCAGGCTTTGCTTTATATTGTCTACTTTTCTGAAGAGCAGACAAAGATGGATAGAGAGACATTGAAAAGCAGGAGGCGTATTTCAAACAGTTCAATAAAGAGGGTTGTCACTTAAAGACAAGAACCATAGTGCTTTGATGACTTTGTATTAGCCTCACCGTTTCAAATAAGTGACTCTACTCTCTTTGCGGAATTTACCGAGTTTTAGTAGATGACACTTCAGTGAAGCCACTTTAGACAGGAGCAAGAGCTTGTAACGGCGGGGCAAAACTCCTCTTAGGGCGGGTTTTGCAAAGAAGATTGCCGACCGGGGCCTGTTTTTTCGTCCTCAAATTGAGTAACGTCGGTGAAAGCAAGGTTTACAATTTACATGGAACCACTGTGAAAAAGTGAGAAAACTCTTCGGCTCTGTGTGGATGTAAAGAAAGCGACGGGGAGATATCGAAATGCCGGGGGGAGACGCTGCTTCCCGGCAGACCCCGACAATACCGAGAAGGCTTTTTAAAAAACACTTTCTACGTCCTCCGAGAAAACACCAACTCGACACGTTGAAAATAAAGTTGTATGTACCCCCCCGAGGCAGCTCACGGGTGTCCTCACCCGCGCAAGGCCAAGCTCTTGTCCCCCCAGGTTCCCGGCCCTCCCCGGTTCCCAGGCGCTTTGCTCTG
Source organism: Columba livia (assembly GCF_036013475.1). Taxonomy (NCBI): domain Eukaryota; kingdom Metazoa; phylum Chordata; class Aves; order Columbiformes; family Columbidae; genus Columba; species Columba livia. Next base: position 28,997,102 of record NC_088605.1, read on the forward strand.
GGTGAGAGGACACCTCTCCCCTGCCCAGGGGGCAGCCGGACTGCCCCAGCCCCGGTGTGCGTGCGGCGGGGAGGGAAGTAGGGCGCAGCCCCTCCGGCTTATCATTTTTGCCAAACCCTAGGATTTATTATTATTATTTTATTTTTATTTTTTTTTTTAAAAAGAGTGGGACCCCCGACCGCTGCAGCCCCCCAGGCTTTGAAGGCACAGCTAAAGGGCTTCACTGTGGATTTGAGCGAACCATTTAGTCACTGTTTCATTAGGCACTATTTGAACCTTGCAACATGTGGTAATTTCTGGGGCAAGCTGAAAAGGGGGGATTATGTAGGAGGGACACAAGGAAATTAGCTAACGGTTAATTTAACTCGTTTTCTGGTAGAATTTTCGATACATTCCTAATTGACTGAGGAGGCAGGTGAAGTCTTCAGTTCCAGGCAGACTCATTCACCGTGAGAATAAATGGCTCTTTTTCAACTCACACTGCTCACAATATATCATCAGGGAAAAGACATGCAATGAATATGTTGGGTTTTTTTATTATTATTAATGGAATTACACCCTGCTACGCAGGTGTGAGGGTAAAAACCTATACTGCGATGAAATCAGATTAACAATGAAACGAGAATTTTATTAGCTTTCTAAGTCACATAGACCTGGATTTAAACTGTCAAAACAAGAAACAAGAGGTGGAAAAAAGATACTCCGAAGGCAACAGTGCCAATCAACGGGCAGAAGTAGTAGCTTGATATATAAATAATAATTAGCTGTAATTCGCTGTCAGTATCCACACCCTACATCTATACTGTTTATATCACATAGACAATGTATGATTAACCTATAATGGCAAATCTGTTTTGAGTCCGTGGTTTGCCACTTAACCCTAATCACCCCGATTTGCTATATAAACGCGAACATTTGTTCATGAAGTCCGAGTTTCGATAAAACATTAGATAGCGTAGGAAATAAACCCTGGCTGAGACCCCTGCTGTGCTCGCAAGGGAAAAGGGCTCAGTCGGATCGGCGTGTCCTGGCGGCATTCGGGAGCCGCACGGGGAGCAGCGGGACAGGAGCCGTGACCCTGCAGCTCCGCGGAGCGACTGGCTGGAGGTGACCGTGCGGCAGGCAGCTCCAGGAAGAGGCGGACGGGGATGGCCCGCACCGGGAGCAGCGTGTGGGTGGAGACTGCACCGGGCACCGTGGGAGTGACGGGTTGAAGGTGACCTTGCACCGGACACCGGGAGCGGCGGATTGGAGGTGACTCTGCACCGGGGAGGTGCGGGCTGGCGGTGACTCCGCAGAGCGCACCGGGAGGGGCAGCGCTACCTGCGCGACGTGCGGAGAGGCGGTGGGCGCAGGCGGGCAGGGCCCGCAGCCAGGGCAGCCCGCCACGTCTGCCAAGGGCCCCTTTGTAACCTGCTATAGAAAATGGAGGTATTCTGCATGACAAAGCCCAATTAAGCTCGCTATTCAGGACCTCTGCAGCTGGTAGCCCATTGGGAAAGTGGGAGGAAACGCGAATATATTAATTATGCGAAGGGGCGGTGAAAAAAATACCAACAACCGCGGTTCTGGGTTGGGTGTTGGGTATGTTTGTTTGGTTTTTTACGTGTCAGTCCCGTTATTTATGCATGGATTTGGTGGCAGGGGCGGTGGGAGGAGGAGGGGCGGGGTTGGGCGGGGCGCGGCGCTGCCCGGGGGGCACAACCCTGAGCCCCAGGCCTGTCTCACAGTCCCCCAGGAGCATCCCCCGCCAGCCTAGGGGTGTTTGCATAGTGGAGCAAAGTAGGCTGCCTGCCACGCTGCAGGAAAGGGCTACAGGCTCTGGTAAAACTGCAGTTTAATACACTAGCAAAGTTGTCGGTTTTCCCTAAGAATTCTCTTTATTTTTTAATTGTCACTCAACAGGGGTCAACTGTAAGCCTGCCAAAGGGCTTTCACAGACTGAGGAGCACCAAACCCTAGGACAGACTGAAGGCCAGCCAAAGAAGAGAAAATACTGGAGACCTCAGGTTAAGACTGACCCAGACATAGTGTTTCCTCTTAATTTTTACCTTTCGAAGCCAATGGGCCATAATATATGCATGGCTATAAGGAAAATACCATTTCAGACTCCAAAATTCAAGGTGTCTGAGAAATACCTTACATGACGTAGTCATCTTACTTTAAATAATTCAACTCTTGTAATAACAGATGAGTTTTCGTTCAGAACTAGTGCCACTGCCCACAGAACTGTGTATCTCAAAATAGGATGAAGCTTAGGCCAGAATGTGGTCAACTATACATGCGGAAGATGCAAATAGTAATGAGCCAAGAAGTATACTTGACATATGACATGTGCAATGCATTTGAACAAAAATTTGGTATTTTAATTTTTCCCCAGTGGACTTAGATTTTAATTAACCTACCAATATTATCCCATTCTTCTATAACAGTTGTCAAATCAGTTGTGGCTTCATATTCTCGATGTTGCTACAGAAAACCAAGTAGACACCCCCAGTTTAGGTACTATAAAGGAGGGATACATTGCTTTTTGCTTCAATTCCCCTGAAAGGCTGGTCCTGGCTTTTGATGCATGTTCTGGAGAAGACAGACATGGATCCTATGCTGACTTTTACTAAACTAGTAATAGTAGACACCACAAAGCAATTTAGACATGTGAGTGATTCAGCTGAGTACAGGAGAACTGGGTTGGTGAGTCAATCTTGCTTGTGTAAAAAATGCAATACCTCTGAGGTAGAGCTGGGATACTGGCAGAAAAAAATGCTACTTGATGCCAACAGCATCAATTTTCATGTTGCTATCATCATTTTCACCTGCTCCCACAGTTTTGTTTTGAGATTGCATTTTTTTTGCTCAGTTAAAGGAAAGCTGGATTTTAACAAATTAAAGAAGAGCCATCAGGAGGTGGTGTTTTGTTGTTGTTTGTTTGTTTGTTTTGAGGACCTGACAATTTTTTACAGGCAAAACATACCAGCTCTGAAGTCATTGTATTAAAATGCTGATGCCATTAAAAGTTCACAAAACAGAGGTGGTTGGTTGGTTTGCTTCCTTGCTTTTGTATTGCCTGTTTCCTCTTCATAAAACATATTTCGGGATCTGATTTGTCTTTTTGTATTTAATGTAAGACTGAGTGTGCTTAGGCAATGTACAATTTAATAGATTGTGGCAGTTCAGTCTACTGGGTTTTCAGCAAAAGTTGTCAAATTGCAGTACAATCGTCTAAATTTTTTCTCTTTCTCAACTGCTATTTAATGTGAGCAAGTGATTGCATGCACAGAAAGTAGCTTTCAAGTTTTTGCTGTTTCATAGGCAAAGACAAAATTCAGTGAGTTCCAAACATAAGTCTACGCAGGCTAGGCTGCCTCAGCAACAGATTGCCTCTTGAGGCAATCTCCCACATTGTGATAAAATAAGCAGATCTTTTTTCTCTTCAGAACCAACTTTCAGAATAAATTTAAGCTAGAAATTTGTTTTAGGGAAACAATTCAGACCTTGCAGGTGACCAGCAGGGTCACCTGTTGTTACAGGTGAGTATGAGGAGAAAGAACACCCCAGTTAGTTGGAGACCTTTTACAAAACAGGTGGAGTCCTTCAAACATCTTGATTCAGGACTTGATGCTTTTGGAAACATTTTGGAAGAGACTGAGATCACTACCTTGATACTTGGAGTGCATCTGTATTGCATATACTACCAGTATAGGTAGTAGGGGCAGCAGATGCACATCACCATGGGGTAGGAGAGCGTGCATCCCCTGCCACGGTGCTGAGCTCTGTGACTGCACCCATGCTGCTGAGATTGGAGCATCAGTCCTGGAACTCACCATCCTGAGGGCACCAGCTGTTGTGTCCATCAGAAAAACAAAGGGGACGATGTTACTTTCAATGTTGAGGGAAATCCCTTGAAAGTAAATGAAACTGAATCATGAGAAGCACAGGCAGCCAGCACAATATGTATCAGCCTAGTTTATGCTGGAGTCTCATGAAAGAAGCCAGTGCTGTTGCTGGAAAAAGCGGCCTTTGCCTCCTGTCATTCCCTGCCTCTTCTCTGAGCCATCCCAGACTTTGCACTTGTTTCTTTCCTGTGGAAACTTCTGCCTTTGTCTCCATCCCATTTCTTGAGAAGTACATGAAACCACAGGAAATGATCAGGTCATTCTGTTTACAACACTGGACCTACATGGGAGGAGAGAGGATCAATATATCTTTAAGATTTCTATTCCCTTCCTAGTGAACATTAGCTAATAGATCTCAAAATTACAGAGGAGCTGAGTGGGTGGGACAAGTTTGAGAGACAGACAGAAGGAGGGACAGGCAGATTACCCTCATAAATTTAATCTCTTTAAAAAATGAGGTTTATAGTATCAGCTGCTGGCAGAAAATACACTCCTTAGTTGCTAGGTCAAAGTTGAGATGATTTGAAAAACCTCCAATGTAAATGCAGCCTTTGAAAGAAGTTTTTCCAGAGGAAAACTTCTACAATGCTTGAGGTACAGGAATGTCAACAGGAACATGTTGAGCCTGCAGTCATTAAGCTTTGGTGGTCCTTTGCCCCTAGAACTAGGGGATTCTGAGAGGCAAAGAAAATACTTGCATAAAACTGCAGGAAGAGGAGTGAGTAAACATAATGCATGTTCAGAGCAAAGGACAGCACAGATCTGTTGTTTTCATAACTGTTTTTTCCCTTGTTAGTCTTGTGTTTAGTTCTTCCCATAATTCTAAAGGGAAATGGAAGAGATCTACTGTTATGTTAGTGTTCCCCCAGCACTCTGAGACAAGCTCAGGGGCATATGAAGAAATTTGACATTTGAAACTGAGGAGAAATTTCTGTGTAAATAGTTAACAGGGGATACAAATCTTTGAAAGCTATTTCTGTTTTACTGTAATTTAGAACTTCCAGCTTCCCCAGGTTCTGCAGCAAGCCATAGTCCCCAGCCAGCAGGTTCCCCTCTGTCTTCACCTGGACCTTCCCATTTAATCTTATTTAGACTTAGCTTATTTTGAGGGAGCTTGGGAATCTCCTTCCAGGTGATACTTTGCAGAAAGATTTTCAATTTTTTTTTTTTTTTCATGGGAAAGCAACGTGTATTCTACCCCAGGTTTTCTACCAGAGCACAGAACTAACAACGCAGAAACCATTTTTCTTTCTTTTTTTTTTTTTTTCCGGATTTGTGTTATTCCCTTTTTGCTGTTCTGGAGGTCCATTTCACCCTCCAACATCTTTGCCTTTTGAAAACAAGCGGAATAATATTGAACACTGGTTTATAATTAATTTGTTGGTTTTATACACATACTTTCTATTAGACATGTAGAGTGCATGCGCAGTTCTTTTTACATAATGAAAGGAGCTATAGAAACTCATAGGAAATTGTGCATTTAAAAAGGCTATTTACACATTAAAATCGTACACATTTGTAAAAGGCAAGTTTTTGGCAGGGGATGCTGGCAAGCCTACAGAATTAACAGTGCTGGGGATGGGTGACATCCAGACCTGAGACAAGGAGTGAAAGAAGATGTGGTTTGGCCAGCTCCAGGAGGGACTTTGGTGGGGAGTACAGTCCTTGGAGCAATTTGGTCCAAGAGGGAATTTGAACTGTTGCCATCTCATAGAGAAGGGAAACCACTGCAGCCAAAGAGAGGATTGAAATTTGGGGTCAGTTCAGGGGAGCGGGGTGGTGGTTCCCATCTGGGCCCTCTTTGGAGTGCATGTTGAAGGCAAAAGGTGAAAGCTGAAAAGGGAAAGTAGAGAACAAGATTATTCCCTGCAAAAGGGAGTGTTTTGATTCATTGGCAATTTTACTGTTTGAGCTGCCAGCCTCCATAAAAGGGGGAACAGGAATGACCATCAAATTAAAGAGAGGACACGGATTTGAAAACTTCATTCTTACTGTAGCCAGAGGAGAAAATGGCACAACATGAATCCATTCGAGGGGCAATGATTGTAAATGAGAATGGGAATGGCACAAAGCTAACCCGTTCCAGTCCTAACAAGGTACACTTGTGTGGTCCTAACACCCTTTGACTCTTTATTTTGTACAATTTGCCAGTTTCTTTGCTAGAACAACTGCATGCTCATAGCCCCGGAGCAGTGCATTAGCAAATACTTTTTCATCTTTGAAGAACAGAAACTTCCAGTTTAACTACATTAATGCCAATCAATAAATGTTTTTGAACTGCTCTAGAGTATAGTGAAAGTGATGTTAAGGTGACTAAGGCAATACTTTCTATATCAGCCTATTCCAGTCACTTAGAACACTCCAAAACTTAGATTTTTTTCTAAGATGGGCTGCACTTATTCTAAGCAGAAAAGGTCAAGAGACAAACATTTCAAGCTGTGTGCATGGCTCAGATATGTGCAACACAACTGGACCTACAAACAAACCTTGAAGTGTCTGTGCAGGCATGTGTTTGCACATGCAAAGCAGGATGTACACGTAAAAGGGAGTTTTCTCACACAAACTCACTAACTGGAGCAGAAAACTGTGAAAATGTTGCTTTAATTGTTTTGGAAAGTGGAGCAGGGTGGTGATATTTGCCTGGGCCACTCCATGCTGTTAGCTATTTCCCACTCTCCTGGGAAAGAACTGGGAAGATCTTGCTGGTTTGTAAGATCAGCTTGCTGGGTTGTATCCAGTTAGAAGAGAAGCAGAACTAGAATTCAGAAGTGAATGACAGTGAGGATCAGACAAATCCTTATGGAAAAAGCTCCTGGGAACTGTTAGAGAGCTGCTAATTCTTAAAGCCATAGTCAGAGCACGACTGGGAGTAAATATGGGGCAGGATGAAAGCCAAGTCTCTCCAGTTAGGTGATCCTCTAACTCTTTATGATATAGTCTTCTAGAACACTCATATTTGTTAATAGAATTTTTTCAAATCTGATTAGAAGATGTATGACCCCTCTATGTACTCTTGGCACCTTACCAGAACAGTCAGGAAACCTCAACATTATGTGTCCTTTAGCAAACAAATGACAGCTTTGAGAGGTACTGATGGGGGAAAATACACCCAGGCTAAGTTTCTAAATTACTTTGCATTGTTTTTAATAAAAAAATCATAGTACAGATGAGAAGATGGGATGGGTGATGGCTTCAAATTCAGGGTTTATTTAGGTTTTCCATCTAACACAAAAGCTATTTCTAGAATTCTGTTTTAATTATCTATCCCAGAGGAATTAATTATTTTCACTCATTTACATTTTTCAATACTTTCTGGTACTTAATAATCTAAAAATGCTGTCTTTTTTAGAACCCTATTGTCCTTCTGCTATTCTGGTATTTGGAAAGCATTCACCATGTATGTATAGTCAGTGATCTCATCTTAAATTTATAATCAGTATTCTGAGTAAAAGGGATAGATTTTGAACAAAAGGAATAGTCTTGAAGTTCTGTGCACTGAAAGAAATACAACTGTTTATCTGAACGGATCATAATGCATTCATGCATCTCAGTAACATTACGGCAAAATAATTTTCCAGATACGCAGCTTATAAAATGGCAGGAGGTGCAAGGCTGTTGTCTGAATGAAATGGGTTATGTTCAAATGCAAATATGAAGAGACTGGTGCTTGCATTGCTTGTAGATATCTGCAGGATATCTGGAGCTAACACTTTCACAGAGACATTGCAGCACATCATCAGCCATGCTGTGGGCAACCCGAAAGTAAAAGCGATGTGGGATGCTTTCCATCAGCTTTCTTTTTTCTACTCTTCTAAGGTTTTGTTAGCCCAATGTTTACCCTCAAGGAACCAATCTATTTTCCTGCATTCACAGAATCACAGAATCACAGAATCACAGAATCACAGAATCACAGAATCAACTGGGTTGGAAAAGACCTCAGAGATCATCGAGTCCAACCCTTGGTCCAACTCTAGTCCGTTTACTAGATCATGGCACTAAGTGCCATGTCCAATCTCAGTTTAAAAACCTCCAGGGACGGCGAGTCCACTACCTCCCTGGGCAGGCCATTCCAATGCCTGACCACTCTCTCTGTAAAGAATTTCTTTCTAATATCCAGCCTAAATTTCCCCTGGCAGAGTTTAAGCCCATGCCCCCTTGTCCTATTGCTAACTGCCTGGGAGAAGAGACCAATCCCCACCTAGCTATGACTTCCCTTCAGGTAGTTATAGAGAGTGATGAGGTCACCTCTAAGCCTCCTCTTCTCTAGACTAAACAACCCCAGCTCCCTCAGCCTCTCCCCATAGGTCTTATGCTCAAGTTCCTTCACCAGTCGTGTTGCTCTTCTCTGGACCCCCTCCAGCACTTCAATGTCTTTCCTGAACTGAGGGGCCCAGAACTGAACACAATACTCCAGGTGTGGCCTCACCAATGCAGAGTACAGGGGAAGGATCACTTCCCTTGTCCTGCTGACCACGCTATTTTTGATACAGGACAGGATACCGTTGGCCTTCTTGGCCACCTGGGCACACTGTTGGCTCATGTTGAGCTTCCTGTCAATTAGTACCCCCAGGTCCCTTTCTGTCTGACTGCTCTCCAGCCACTCTGCGCCCAGCCTGTAGCGCTGCAGGGGATTGTTGTGACCAAAGTGCAGCACCTGGCACTTGGCCTTATTGAACTTCATCCCATTGGAATTAGCCCATTTTTCCAGTCTATCCAGATCCCTCTGCAGAGCCCTCCTGCCTTCCAGCAGGTTGACACTCTCTCCCAACTTGGTGTCATCAGCAAATTTGCTGATGATGGTCTCAATCCCCTCATCTAAATCATCAATAAAGATGTTATTCACAATGCAGAAAAAAAATGCAGGACTGTACTGCACCTTGATTCAAAATAGTTCTCTGATAAAAATGAATGGAAAGCTATCACTGCCTTTATGCTGCTTTAGATTATTTTATGTATTTATTTAAGATACTCAGTTTCCTGAAATAGTAGAAAGTATGGCTTGTTGGATCTTTCCCTGATCTGTTCCTTAGAGAAGAATTATTGACATTCCTCCTTATGTTGAGTGAGGAGGATGAAAATAATGGACCACTGAGTACAGCTTGTTGACCAAAGACCAAATTTTGGAAATGCTGTTGGCTATATTAGTTACAACTCAAAATCAGCTCAACAAGAAGGAATATTGGTGAAGGCTGTTGAATTTCTCTATACCCACTTTTGCATTCAACAAGTTGCCATTCCAGTCTTTTGCATCTTCCAGTCAGTTACCTGAAATTTTGGAAGAAAAAAGTGTCCGATTTCGAGAAAGGCCTACACTTTTAGAGTATGTTTGTCTGAAATCAGTGACAAAGTACTATTTGATTTCATGGACTGCAAAGTCAGTTCCTAAGGTAATGTGGACGGACATAAGAACTTTTAATGTATAAAACCTAGATTCTATAATAGTATAACACGAGACAGCTACTTCTATGATACTCTCCTATGCATTCAATCATACATTGTTCTTCAAACACATTTTCAAACACTTCAGACATTTTCAAACAGCAAAAATTAATGTGCTTTATTAACTGTTCAGTGAGATAATTTTTATGTTGAATTACAGCACACATTAGGTTTTTCTGTCATTTTGTGGCCATCAGAATGTTGACTTTGAGATTCAGGAACACTACCAAAGCCTTAGCGCAGATTCAGAAAGATAAACATATTTCTGGTATTCAGGGTGAAAACTTGCAGTCTTCAGTCTTAAGGTGGTAAGACACTATAACAAGGGGGTATTTGTTACAAAAAAGAAAACACAAATACACTTTCAGGTTGTAAGGCACCTTGGGAAGAAATTTCTTTTTTTTTTTTTTTCCTTTTTTATTTCTCAAGCTGAAATCTACACTCATATTATTTTATGTTAATAAATAATAGTAACAATCAAAGAAAACATTTGAAAACAATTTTACTGTAAGCATAACAACCTAAGGCAAAGTGAAATAACATTTCTAAAATACAGGCTTGGGCCACTTCAGCACAATTATTTTCCTCCATGGACTGTATCCCAATCTGCTTAAATAAATAGCTTAGATGCCTGAATGCCTGAAGCAAGGCAAAATGAACCCTCATTGGCCAGAAAAAAACTGAAGTATGGGAATTGGCCATGCTATATATTTTACAGGGTGTCAGAGCTTCCTGTTGTTTCCCATTTATTTGGACTACAGAAATGTGAGAACTGTTAAAGACAAGACAACCTCTCACCCTTTGCTCTACGTAATGTTTGTAAAGTGCTGTAAGTATGCTTCAGCATTTATGCACTCTTGTTTTTTTTAGTAATGAAATAATGTCAACATTGTCAAAAGATTGATTTTATTTTTAAGGTACCTAGAATACCCAGCAGTGTGTTCAAATTTTTCGAGAAACATAATTGTTAAACTGCATAGAGGATTTCAGCTTGAAATACTCAGAAGAGTGTCAGAGAGAGATAGACACTTTACTAAAAGCAAACAGTTCCCTTGTTTGGAGCACAAAGAGCTGTCTTGTTTATAGTGTTTCAAGTAAACCATTTCAGAGGTACTGCAGAGGTTTTACAAGAGGAGTTGACAGTGCTATTGTTAATCTCACTCATCAGTGTACATGGATTTCCCCTTAGGAACCAAGTCCAACGAGCCTTTGAATCAGAAGACTTTCTTATTTAATGAATTCTTTACAGACCTGATCCTGCTACCACTTCTGCTGGATGAGCAAAAGACATTGCACATATGTGCTCTAAAGAGAAATCTTGCAAATAGTTTCTAACATGAGGTAACGGTGGGTTGGTGATTTTAGTATTTCATTTCCTTTGATTAATCTCATCACTATGGCTATACACTGGAAATGTATCCAGGCTTTTAATTAGAGAATTCACTATTGTTTAAGCACACTTCAAAGGTTAAGTATGTGATGAAGTGTTTTCCTGAATCACTCCCTGAAGACACCTCCCTCTTTCCATTGAATGCAGAGGCAACCAGCTCAGCCTGGGTACCTGCATGGAGATGGCCAGAGCTGCCTGCTCCAAGTTCCTTCTCAGTGGATATAGCTCTGAAATAAGGTTGGACAGTTTCCCATTTCCCCATCCCAAATGACAAGCTCCATCAGCCAGTGTCTTTCTCTCCAGCTCTGACTCTCAGCATAAAAAAACTCCTTCAAGCTGGCATTGGACTCTATTGGGCAAGTTCTGCTGCTCTTTATGTCAGAGCTCTGAAGGTTGCAGAAGGCTTCTTCAGCATGTGCCTTCTGCTCCTAAGTTTGTCTGGCCCCCTATTTATTTTCTTAATACTAAACGTTAACCCTTAATGTCTGGGAGAAAAACCGTTGTGGATGTATTCCCCGCCAACTCAGAAAATTTCCTGTCTTTACAGGGACATACAAAGGCATAGATGAAATTTTTCTACTTTTCCTAGATTTTTCCTTTTTCATTTGCACACAAGGTGGTGATGTAGTAAGAAGTGGGAGGATTTTCAAGTTTGGGGTTTTTTTTTAATGTATATATGAGGTCTAATTTCCAGCCCTGCTCTCTCCTCACTCCATATCTTCATCTTCACCTCAGCTTGCGAACTTTCTACAGTTCTTCCTGGGGAAGATTATTCCTTAGGGTGAGTAGCAGCCTTTCAAAGAGGCTTTATTTTTAATTAGGGGATCTAACAGAGGAAATCTGAAATAGCTTTGACTTAGGAATAGCAATTATAGGCAGATGCACAGGCAGCCTGGGCTAGTAATTCGACATTAGCCCTTTGGCAGGCAAGAAATGAAACCCCCTAGAGAGAAAACAGGGTATAGGTGGGTCAAACCCCTTGGTCCTCCCAGTTACCCATCCCCATCCAACCTGCACCATGGCTGTGAGAGCATGGGACGAGATTCAGAGTGAGCTCATAGAGCAGCTCATGCTTGGTTGCTGTATGTCAGGTATGTGATGCCAATGTAAAGGATGGGAATTTCTGCTCTCCCCATCATGGAGCTGAGAGCTGTTGAGGGAACACAGCTCATGCAGCCTTGGCGAAGAGACAAAGACTGGGCAAAAACCAAAGAGGTCTGATTTATATCTGCAATACTATTTTGACAGCTTTATAAGGAAAAATGAGGAGGAAGTAGAAAATGGTATAATATAGGTAACCACACATAAACTGTGATTCTGTGAGGTTTTATCTAGAAGCACCTTCACACATGATATAGAGCAGTTCTAGATAAAGGTAGTACACACGGCATAAAATGTTAAATGTGCTTTTATTAACGACATTACTTCTTTATGTCAATATTGACCTCAGTTTCAAGTCATCCTTATAAGTTTTCCTATTGGGCCCCAGAGTTACTCTGCTGGTATATTTTCCAAACTGGGCGGATTTCTTGGCATTCTTTGCTTCCTCTTCCTCAACACTGCTAATTCATGGAGCACTTCTGCAGTACCACAAGGTTTGGAAACTCATACTGCACACTCAAAATCAGGGATGGGATGATAAAAGAACCTTTCATGTCATGGGTGAAAAATACCAATGCCTTTTTCAAATGGAAAGGAAATGGTATTTTGAGATGTCAAACACATATATATACACAGATTTTATTTTTCAAGTACACATAATATGGATAAATAAAATTAATATGAACAAGTGTTCAGTTTGAGAAGACTCTCAATTCAGTACAAATTTCCTGGAGTAGTTTATATTAAATGGCAGGTAACATACACCTGCTTTGTTGTCCTACCTGGTTCTCCTTTCATACATGAGGTGTGCAGCGATGTGTTGCTAGTGCAATGGGACGACTCCTCCTGATTTGGACCTATGTATACAAGAGTGTGACCTCTTTAGGCTGAGCTGATGAACATTTTGTTAAACTGCTCAGGAAAATATTTTGACAGATGAGAAAAAATGCCTATAATACAGCATTCAATATGTTCAGTTGGTGTTGCTGTCATTTAACAATGGGGTGAAATTTGACAACATAAATTTCTCATAAGTTTTCTCTGGAAAGTCAATTTTTTTTCTTTATTTCAGTCATGCAGAACCTGGCCTATCAAGCAAGTACTGTCATTCCCAGAGGGCTCAGCCCATTTTCAGATTTATGGGGTTAACTCCCTTACAGTTTGATTTAAAATATTGTTATAATGGGCTGTGCAAAGGTTTCAAATGATTAATTATTTGAGTAATACTGCTTTTTGCAGTAAAAGGACCAACTGCTATTTCCATTCCTCCAGAATTCTTGAGAGTTACGGCCTCTTCCTGGCTCTTAGCAGCTCTAAAGCATGATGGGAAAATGTTACATACTATATCTCCTTTCAGTGAAATCACCACTGCTGCCTTTTAATATTTAGAAAGAACAACACTAGCAAGAATCCTGCAATCAGTTTTTATTCTTACATAGAAACATAATCAACTGTCTCAGGAGGGAATGAGACTTCATGAAACTGAACTCTGGGAAAAATGTTATGCTACCATGTTGGTGGTTGTGTTTATGATGATAGGAAAGTTTTTCTGCTTTGAAACTAAGAGCAGGTGGAGCAATATAATTATTTTTCTACATTGGTTTTCTCTCCTGTAAGAATTGAAGTGTATCAAAATAAATCAGTAAAGGAGTTTTCTGTTTGTATTTGTTCTACGTGCGCTTGATACCTATTTATCAATATCACACTTAATCCCAAATCCCTGACCTGAAGCTGAGCTGCAGCTTTGCTCAAGAATGAAACAGTTGTGTCAGTGCCTGAGAGTCTGGGCTACAGAAGGCTGCAAACATTGCCTAAAATAAGATGTTTAGGACTTGGTGTGCTGTGAGAAAAAGGTATAGCCATTTTTAGATGACAGGTCATTTCCTGACAGGTACTATTTCTGGAGTAAGTCTTAGGAATAAATTCCTTGCTTTAAGTTCTTTAGTGGCAGCTGGGTGGCAGAAGATGTTCTCGCACAGCTGTTTGTCCTTATCCTCCCACCACCTCCCTACCACTTGCATCTGCCTGTGGAGCAGCTCCCATAGAGCCCTTCCCTTTTTATAGTCAACAGAGATGGTCCATATTAACTTAATTGGTTTAAAGAGGGGATTTTTGCTAACCTGACCTGTTTCATCAGAAGTATATCAGGGAACAATTCATGAGCAGCTGAGCAGACAGTACAGGAACTGATGGGGTTTCCATGTGAGGATGGGTGAAAGGAGCAGAGGAGATGAGATGCTCTAAAATCCAAAATGCTATGATGCTAACAAGCTCAGTTGCTCAGCAGGTCACATTAGCCTGGGCATGGTGCCATGCAGCTGAGGGGACAACATGCAGTCAGCAGTGGCTCCGGGATCTCTGTAACATCTCCCGCTGTGTATTGCAGACATCTACTCTGTGTTTTCTTCAGACCATTCATGCAACAACTGTTTTTATGAGGCAAAAAGAGCCTCAGACTTGACAAGATGCACAGACTTGAAATCCAAAATGAAATTATTAGTTCATCTAATGTGGCCTCTCATATATCTCAGGATATTAAATTTCACCTATTTATTTTCTGCAGGCTGGAACTAATCCAAAGCCTACTGCCTTTGGACTTATTCCAGCAAATTCAATGGATTCTGATTCAGGCTCTGAATCAAGCCTTAACTTTATACATTTTTGATTATTGAAAGGACTCTAATCCCCTCCTGCCTCCATGTGTGCTGATACAGAGACCTCATTTTCCATTGGCTAATAGTGGAACTTGTCACTCTGCAGGAAACATGCTACATTTTAAATCAATGCAGTCAACCAGTGTATTTTTCTAATAGATTTTGTGGGTATATTAGTGAGCCCTGTGGCACAAACTCAGGACACAGTTGACATTAATTATTTCTAAAACTCAATCAGCTGTAAGTATAGAAACGGAATTATCATCCTTCAGCTTCAAAATACATGTCTCTGCCCCCTCAGTCACAGGTTATGTCCCCAGGGGTGGAAGGTGAATCACACACCCATAGGGGTAAACCAGTATCCCTATTCAGGTATATACTCTCAAAGCTTTGTGAAAAAAAATATCTGACTGATTGCTAGAGTGAAGAAAAGCAGGAATTTCCCTTACACCATTCACAAAAACAACAAGTGGAAAGCTGAAAGTTTGGTCCAAGGCAAAATGTTTTCGTTTCTGGAAGCAGCAGAGAAGAAGGGGAGATGAGAGATGACAGGGTAAACTCATGAAGCAAGGGTGGCATTTGCACTGTGAGCCTGAGCAGGCAGAAGGAAATATTTCCCTCCACCTTGGGGAAATCTCTGTTCTGTGTCTCTCAGCGACCAAGAAGCAACCACTATACGCAAGGGAGAGGAGGCTGGCACAGTACCAACCCCTATATATAATTATTTGAAGAAACTTAGATGTGAGTGCTGAAGAGAAAAGAGCCCCTGAGAACAAGAGATGATGGCAGCTGTGTGCAGAGTTACTTAAGATATACCCACAAACTTCATTCCTTTTGTAATTTCAAAAAGAAAATAGAACCAACGTGTTGAAAGCAGAGTGCAAGGGTTAATCATTTTACAGATATAAATAACATGAGGTCCAGATCACTCTGCAAATACAGCTTCCAGCTATGCCTGACTTAACAGTGTTCCTTTACTTGTGGCAGTGTAATAAGACAATTCAACACATTGTCAAGGTATTTTGCGGTACTCTGTCACCTCCAGCCAACTTCTGAAGGGTTGTGTGGTGAGAAGGGAACTTCACAAACTGATGCACTAACAACGTGCTGAGCTGCTCTCAGAGGAGTGTGCCAGGTCTCAGCGAAGTTAACAGGTTGCAGTCTTGGTTCCATTCCCGTTCTTTTTCTGTCTCCCGCCCTAGAATTTTAATTCAATACTGGGGAGAAACTGTAGCTACCAGCTAATCAGTGCAAGCTTCAGGAAAGTGTAATCTTCCCAGTAACCTAGGAAATCCTGAGAAAACACTGAGCTACTAACAAGTCAACTCATGAACTATCAGGGCAATTAATTATTTCCTTTTATTTAGGACCTTTAAACATAATAATTAATAAATTTATTCCTCTCTGCACTGCAGTGGTTTGTGCACTGTCATAATTCAGCACTGATTCTCAGCATAGGCATAACTTAGCCTCTTTTGTGCAACTAAAAGCTCTGGAAAATCAGACTGCAGTTACTGCAGCCACCAGCAAGGGAAAAACTGGTGTGTATATAAGGGAGGTTACTGATGAGGGAGATGCCTCCTCCCCATAACAGGAACCATTGCCACACAGCTTGGTTCTCCAAGCTGGGAATGAGATACAGCAGTTTTGATGCCCACTTGCCTTTGCGGTCCCATTCTTCTGGCAAAACAAATACTCTTCAGGATTATACAGAGCCTGGTTCTCTGAGACAAGGGTCATAAGGGGTCTTTTACCTCCCAGGTGAAGCTAGGCACGGTTCTATCCTCGTTGCTCTCAAGCTGCTGCAGGCCACTTGGTGACCAGACAACCATTTTAGAGGACCATCTCTAATCTCATCACTCTGGTGCTTGGAAACATTTTGATCACCAGCCTAAATATGTGCATGGTTGATATTTACTTATTTACTGTTATTTTGTTTATCAATATCTGTTAACACATTTATATTCTTTTGCTTTTCCTTAAATGAGTCTTCTCCCTTCTTGTATTTACTCAGCTGATACATTTCTGGATGAGCTAGAGGAGGAAACAGTGGATTATGGAAATCTTTCTCTAGCAGAGGCATCTTGTAAACTTATCTACATTGCTCTGAAAATGTAACAATGCCCTTCTCTTCTGAGAAAAAAAATATGTGTGCTAAAGGATGAAAACACAGAAGCAGCATTGCACAGCTTTGCTGGCTTATGGGAATTTGTCAAGCCATGTTAATAAAATAATATTATTGAAATAAAAGTTTAAGGTGATGCTGCCAACTTGAAATTATGCCCATGTCTGCAAATTAGGTTATTATCAAAGTGACAAGCAATATATAATACAATAAACAAACTTGGCATATCTTTTCTCTTTTATGAGGGAACTATTCAGAATATATTTTTTTCCACTAAGAAGACCCTTGTGAAATGTAAAACCCAAAGATTAGGAAAACAAACCAGTAAGAACAAATAATGTGACAAAAATATTTCAAAGGGATTTCAAAAGAAATGCTAGAGATAGCATTTCAAAACTGTGCTATCAGAACTTGATTTTTTCAAAGTTTTCCTCCAGCAGAAATCATAACAACCTGATAGTGATCAAAGTTTGTAATGAAGCAAATTTAATGTCATGATATAACTTTTTGATCTATGTCACCACACCCTTTGGTAAAATGAGTGGCCTTTGCACATCAAAATCCTTTGATACCAGTATAGGAAACGAAAAATCAATCTAAAATGTTATTTTCTTCAAAGCAGTTGTCAAATTAAGTAAAACTCAGCCAAATCAGCCTAAATATTGTGTGTAGTCACATTCCTCTAAGATTTCTTGTATGAATGTTATCTACATTACTGAAAATACTGCATATCTCATTTTCATGAGGCAGCATACCATGCGCTCATCAATATTTTCATAAAATTAAGTATTTTTTCAAACTCTCCTGTTTTTTGATGTGCTATACAAACATTTATGATTACAGTCACTCTGTCTGTTGAACCCATGCCCAGTCACATCATCTCTACTCAGATGATACTGGTAGCAGAAGGAGAAGGAGCTGGGAAGGACCTGTCTGCATTTTGTTGGTCCGCGTTCTTCACCACTGTCTGTTCTCAGAATGTTTAGAGAAGTCTTGGATCCCTAGATGCACCAATCCCATCACAATCTCCTTCTCTCTCAGGTGTGTTTCTCTTGATTCAGTCCAGAACTGCAGTATCCACTCTGCCTGTGCCACCAGCACAGCTTATAGCCTCAGCACTGGTTTAGTCGCAGAGGAGCAAACATCGACCTGTCTTTCTCTTGATCCAATTTTTCTCTGTCCCCAGTCCAGTAAATGGGAATGTGTTTCAGTCTGAAGACAGACAGATGGAGGAAGAGCCTCAGGATGTGTCTGTCTGTTGCAACAGCTTGAAAGTGAGCCAGCACAACTGCACCATTGCACAAAGTAGTAAACAAGCCCAACTGGAGTATGGAGTTGAGATATGTCGGGTGTTCAGTGTCAGCTCTTGAGCTGGGGAAAGTCACTATACAGCAGAGATGGTTTCATTCTTCTCTCTTTTCTCTTTCTCTCTTTCTTCCCCCCCCCCCCGCTTCCCCCATATGCCCTGGGAGCAAAGTGAAAAAACAGATTAATAAAGAAATGTGGAAGATGGGAGCCTGACTGTTTAAATGGATTTTTCTAGTTTACAATTTGAGCCTTTTTAATATTGTCAAAAAAAGAAGAGATTTATTTGAGAAAATTAAAAAAACCACCAAACCTCCCACAAACGTCTATTAAAAATTTCCAGTAAAAAAACAGTGACCTGTTTTGGCTAGTTGAAGCTTTTTCATTTACGTTAGCTGCCAGAAGGCCGTTTGAAGCAGTGATTTTGTGCTGCTAGCCATAGAAGCATTTTGGATGGAAAATGCCATACTGAGCTACACTCACTGTCCCAAGTTTCTTCCATAGTGATGCTGAAAGAGAACCTCTGACATGAGGTGAGGTATATATGGGTGTAGCACGCTGAAGTTTTTTAAACACCTTATAGTGAGTTTTGGGAACACTGATCTCAACCCAGGTCCCAGGTAGTATAGCCAAGCAGAAAGACTTTTTATGTATGATATCCAGAGGTACAGGTTTTGACTAAATGCTTGCAGAGTCCCTGATTAATTCTTATGTAGTTAGTACAATGATAATTTTCTTTATGTTTGGGAAATATCAATGTTTGCCAAAATATGCTATTGGGTCTAATTAATTATTTTTCAAGAGAAACCCCACACACTTCAGCATGCTTAACTATTTGTTCTGCTGCACCAGTGCTGTGCTTCTGGGATGCCACCATCAGCAGAATTTGGCGAGAGGAGGGGGAATCAAGCAGGGATGTGGTTTACCAGCCTACAGCAGGCATAGGCGTCCTGACAAATTTAAGATTTTTATTGACGCAATTGTCCTCAGGATCAGGACCTCTAAATTTTCATAGCTGTCTGGTGATTGCAGAAGCCTCTTTATCTGCATCCTTCCTCTACATGATAGCAGCAAATCCAGCGTCTCCGTCAGATACAGTGTACAGCCTCTTTGAAGAGTGTCAGATGTTGCTAGCATGATGCTCGCCACACTTGGAGAGCGTCGGCCCAGTTGCTCGTCAGAGAGCAAGGGACTGGCTCAGTAATATCCACCAGTTCAGAGCCAGGGCTGGAGAATTTCTGCACATTTTTGAGAGTATGTGCTAGGCAGGTAGGATGCCCACTGCCTGTGCACAGAACGTAGAACAATGGAAGACACTACGGAGTAGAATAAAAGAAGCAATAGTGGAAAGCAGCCCTTGCAGGCCTATGGAAGGATTTAATGAAACTCTGAATCTACTTTATGAAATCTACTCCCTTGCAGAATCATTAGCTGGCAGGTTAACCTGGCTTCAGATAGCAAGGGATCTCCCTGCCCCAGCACTCTGTGCATTGCCACTGAGCAGAATTGGTCCCTGGGCAGCCTGTGTGTCTCACCAGCTCTGTCCCACCAGCTCTGTGTGAGGTGGAATCCCACTGCGTTTCTTCCAGAGGCGCCTGTACATCCCCAGGGGCAGAAGCTGATTTTGGATGGCTTACAAGAGCACATGACATGCCTGTGTAGAGCCTGCTGCTCTGCTGTGAGGGGTTGAGGATTCTAAGCAAATGGTCAACTTCTTGAGATTTAGGAAACAGTCTGGTATTTAGGCTAGAGTAAAAACAAATGTTCCCTGCAAGAGCAGATGAGGATGATGTGTTTCACTTCCTGGAATTTAGGGCTGGCAAAAACAGAAGCCTTTTAATTCATATCATATCAAGGTCTTCTTCACATTCTTTCTGAATGGGAGATGCTGGAAGTGGAAAGTTGGCTCTGATTTTTATGTGTTTCCAAAACAAAGTCATTTTGTTGGTATTCTTAATATAGATCGAATGAGTGAAATGAAAACACTAAAAACTTTTCTTAGAACCCTACCTTTAGAACACTGTTTTTTTCTGAGAGACATCTAGGAGACCCCTGTAGACACAGTTTGTTACATATAATATTATACTCTCAGATATTTTGTATTACCATTTCAGTTTTCCAAAACTGAAAAACATCACAGGTGATCACTGTGACTTCAAAGAAAACAAGCTCATCTTCTTGGTCCAGTTCTTTGCTCATTGTAATTTACCCTGTCTCAGCTCTGCCTCCGCTGTTAACCTGAAGAATGACATAGAACATAAATATAAAATTGCTTTTTGGCTAGGTTAGAGCTTCTGTAGATCCCTCTTCTTTTATCTCTCCTTCCTGTGGTCCCCAGAGCTGAACCCTCCTGGTGCTCTAGGGCTGGAGCCACAGGGATGGTCTTTTACATGCTCTAAAGCCACGAAGACATGATGAGGAAAGAGTGGCCTCCTGAGCAGCCCAAGACCTGCGTGGTTGGTGGCTGCACACCTTCCATCTCTGTTCTGTCTCAAGGACAGCCAGGTTGCTACCTGGGCATGTCAGCAAGCATGTCCTCAAATGTACTACTGTCCTGCCCCCAGGCCTCATCTGCAGGCTTATTGTGTGGTGGAACTGGTCCTCAGGCGTCCTCAGCAAATGGTAGAGACCCAAGTCCACATGGATATAGTCAATACATTGCCATATTAATGTATCACATTCAAGTTCTGACATCAGGGTGACATCAGATTTCTCAGCGCTGACTCCTTGCCAAGGAAAGCCACAGTGCTGGGATCTTTTGGGCTCACCTCCTGCTCTCAGAATTCAAACAAGCTCAAAAGAGTCACTCCTCACATGTTTTACCCTCTGTAGAGGTTGAAAGCTTTTGTCCCTGAAGAACACTTCACCACAGACTACTTTAGGTTTGATTTTGTGGTGTCTCTTTTCTGCTGCAGCTCCTGGAGACACCACAGGAGTTGCAGAGCTGGTGGAGCTGTGGAGCTGGGTGGTGGGAGCCTGTGGTGCCTGTGCTCACAGACGCCACTCGTTTTATTTTTGCTTCTGGGTGGAGAGCCAGCAGTTGATTCTAATCCCGTTTTGAATGCGTCTCTCTCAGAGTCTGGCTCTCTTCTTGTGTAACACTGCAACGCTGAGATATTCTGGGACATTTTTACTAACTGTGGAAGATACACATTCCTGGAGGCTGGAGCAAGGGTGTTTTTCAGTGCAGGGACACATGTTTGAGTGATTTCAGCTGAGAAACCCAATCTCTCTGGTGGTCTGACAGAGCCCAGGTTTCCTGACCTTCATAAAACTGTGCCACCCACCGCAGTAAGAACCCCCCTCGATGTCACAAACCATCTTCCTTCTCACTGCATACCCCAGTGACCTGGGACTTCATACTTGCTACTCCTGGGTTTGGGTGGGCAGAGCAGTTTAGGGGCAAGGAGGGCACTGAGGAGAAGAGAAGAATTTAAGCTACCCATGAATTACAGTAGGCTTCATTCAGGCTCCAGTAGACTCTTTGAGGGATCCAGTGTGTTTTTTTGAAAGTGAATTTGTTACATCATTAATTCCAAATAATCCCTGCTACTGAAATGGGATGCAAACATCCTCTTCTGTAATCCTGCTTCTTCCTTTACTCCTCAAAATAATTGAAGGGTGATAGTTACAGAAGGTGACTGCCTACCCTAGCTCCTCTTGTTCCCCTTATCTCCATTCAGATGCTAATGATAGTTTAAACCAATGTTTGTGATTCATGAGCCTAAAGCAAAGCTTAGCCAGAAGGTCTGTAGAAAGTACAGGAGCTAGCTACTCTCCTTCTTTTTCCTAAGTCAATATTGGGATAGGCAGTAGTGAAAAAAGCCAACATACGGAGAAGGAATTTGAAGCCAGGAGAGCTTCAGAAGCCGTCAGAACAAGCAGCCCCATGGGGCAAAGGGCAACGGAGGGGCACTGGCAGGTGCTAAGTGGGCTGGGGGACCATTTGTCTTCCAGAAAAAAAAAGCACTCGACTCTTCAGATATTTACAATGGCTTCTGTCCACTCAAACTGTTGAACTACCTATATGTTTTAATCTCCCATAAGCACAACTGCGTGCTTATGACTCTCCTCCTAATGGCAGAGGCTACAGTTGTACTTTGGAGCACTATTTTGATCAGTCCCCAACTGTACAGCTGCTGATGCTTCTGGAGTAAAACTTTTCCTTGCACCCTTCATCTTGTCAAGCTGACTAAATCCTGCTATGTTTTGGAAAATGATAATCAGAGCAGGCCTCATAGATTCATTTAGACCACCAGAAACTCTGCTTGCAGCTTTCTTACCAAGAAAGTTCTATAGAGGCGTGGATTAAACTGTACTTTTTCCTTATAGTAGTATAAAGCATATTGGGAGAAAAACAACTAAGGAGAGAAAATATAAGTTCAGTGATGGATATGAATTGGAAGAATTTATTTGGATTGACTTTGGCTCTACAAATGTTTTCCCATCACAAAGGCAGAGGGAAAGGAAATTCTGTATTCTCTGGACGGTGAGGAGAGCATGTTTCTATTCCCTCTGACTACGAAAATAGAAAATAGGAATGAAATGACCTGTTCCTACTCTATTCCTTCTTTGCGGTGTCATCATTGATGGACAAAGAGAGCCAGCAAAGAGCATTGTTCTGATTTAGGCATTTTTTATATCCTTACAGCTATTTCTTCAGTACGTAGCCTGTTAGTGTGGGACAAAGAAAGTAAAACATGGATGGCAATAGGGTCCAGGAAGGTGAGGGATAATCCCATTATTCCTTTTCTATGAAAGAAACCTCAAATTGGTAAAATCAGACTGGGACCCATCTTCCTGGCTCTTGCAGTACAGGTCCTTTCAGAGCTGAGGTCTGGACTCTCCCACATTTGCATCCTGCATCCCTCTGAGGCACCCCTGCAAGGTGGAGGGGGGATGGTGGATGAGCTCATTGCATTGGGGCATGACGTGTGTCTCACTGCTCCCTAACTCTATAAACCTGCTCAACAAACACCTGAAAAGGTCGCTCTGTGAAAGAGACAGCTCCACCATGATGTCTCTGTTCACTGATTCAGCAAAGAGTCCTTCAGCAAAAAGAAGGCAGACAAGGCTTGGTATTCCTGTATTTTTGAAATAACAAACAAGATTTGACTCCTCCTACATCCCAAGCACACTTAAAAAGAGCAAACCAAATTTTCCAAGTCAGTGCTTTTCATACACCACAAGGAACCAAAGAGAGGTGTAGCTCATTCTCATTTTTGCCCTCTTTTTCTACGGACCCTAAAGACCAGGTTAACCTGTGGTGAAGATCTGGGACCACTCAAGAGAACAATATTTTCTTGGAGCTGAATGTTAGGCCTGAAAAAAATTGGCCAGTGTCTTCTCACCAACTACTATACAATCAAATTATGGTGAAATAGTTTCTATTAGGGGCATGGGCCTAAGAAATTAAGTGATATTGGACATAGAAACTACCAAGGGACTTGTTGTCTGATTCACAGGAGCTAGAAAAATGTCTAGTAATTTATGGATCTTCAGTTTTTCAGCATTCCTTCAGTGATTCTTTTCAGAGTTTGCTTCCCAGGGACACTAAGCCAGTGTGTTGAGTTTAGCAGTCAGATAACAAGGTTTTCACCATAAAAAAAACTGTTGACAAGCGAGGTATAAATTCAGATTCATTGCCATGCCTGTGTTGTGGCTAGAACAGTGAAATGTTCACCAGCAAGAAGAAACTTGCTACTGCCACAGCAGCAATCACATAATTTTAACTTTTTTTTTTTTTTTTTTTTTTTTTTTGAGGAGGAAATGCCTATAAAATGATAAACTTCTGTATATAACATATTGTAAACACAGTTGGTTATCAAGGGTTAACTTGGTTAGTGGAAACAAAGTGAAAGTTTTAAAATACTGCTGCCATGGAGAACAAATGCCTTCAAAGCTCCTATAGCATATGTTATTTAAAACAGCACTGAAACAATGTTCTGGTTTGAATTATTTTTCTTCACAGTACTTCTCTAAATTTATTGCCAAAGAAAAGACTTGCAGAGCCAATTTTTAATCGTAATTATACCAGATTTAATCTGGCATATTTCCCTTGAAGTTGGAGTTACACCAGATTTACACAAAGCAGAATCTGTCCCAGTTTCCACACTAGACACTTTCTCAAAAGACAGTTTAGGTTAAAAACTGGGGTATCTGACTAAAACAGACAGAAGTCCAAGGATCAACATCTACCTACATACTGCTGTATCCTCTCTTCATGAGTCATGCCAGAGGTCCCCTGGCTGAGCTGAGCCTGAGCTGTAGCTTCACTGCCATGGCTACAGGGAAGGGACCTATCTCTGTATTTTCCTCTCATCTCACTTCTTCATTCCTTCCTTTTCAACCACCTTGCCCAACTGAAGTGCATATAACAGAGTACTCTAAAGGATTGTCAACAATGTGCAGACTTGTAACTGAAGTAGCAAGTGTTCCCTGCAGCATCAGAGGAAGCTTCGAATGGAATCTGGTGACCTCAGACAAAGAGAAAAGCCAAAATAGTCTTTTCTAGAAGTGATAAAAAAGAGAGAAACAGTTTGCCCTGACTTTTCAGTATCAGTCCCTCCTGCATCCCAACTCAAGAATGCATGTTCAGGCTTCAGTCACCGGCACTCTTGGAGTGGCTCTAGGTGTGATTGGCATCTGTTTGATTTCTTCCATCACAGATTACGGTTGTGGAACCGACCTCAGTTTTGTGTCTGAGTACAGGAAACACACAGTGCTGCAAGAAGAATGACAATGTGATTCACACCTCCTGCCGACACACCTCTAGCACTATCTTGGTAAAACGAAGACTTGAATTCAATAACTAAGAGGAATGACTAGATTTGTTTCCAGGTCTGGAGCTTTCTGCTGATTTTGTCAATGCTGATGCTGATCCTTGCAGTTCTTAATGGTGGATTAGGGGTTGACCTGTATTGGAAAGTATTGGATGACTCAAAACCTCCACTGTTTCCACACAAACCCCAACTCTTCATTCTCTTAGGAGGCATTGTTGGCTCTTCTTCCCCTTCATCCCTGGCATGAGGAGACTTATTCTCAGAATCTACATGCCACAGAAACAGAGGAATAATGTTCTGTTTGTCATGGTATTTTAGAGCATGAAATATGCAGGGAGGTAAGGGATTCTTTTAGAAAGCAAATTATAATTCAGAAACCTTGGCCATGGCTCCAGTTATTCTGTGGCAAATCATCACAGAGGGATGAGTTGTTTATCACTAAGCATCAGAAGAAAATCTGTCCTGAGAAGAAGCAGAAAAATGATATCCCATGTCTGGAGCTGGGCAATTCAGGGTAGTCAGTAAAGAGGTCTGGCTCTTGTGAGTCTCCCCCCCGCCATGATGCTCAGCCTACCTTGGCTCTTCTGTGCCCGTGGGAGGGATGTACAGTGGATGAGGTCAGTCATGGCATATGTGGGGGTTGATGCTGACATGGACCAGGGCTGGCCTATGCCCATTGTGTCCAGGGTAACTGTGACTACTATGTCCAGGGTGGCCTCCGCACCAGCCAGGTTCCCCATGCAGATCTCAGGGCTAGGTCCCTAAACGCAGCTGCCCGAGGGGGCAAAGCTGATACTAATAGTAAGTAGACAAAGAACCAAAGCAGCCTGGTCTGGTTGTGCTTGTGTCCCGCTGTAATCCATTAATTGCTGCAGCTTGAAAGAACAAAGGCAGAGATAATGGTCTCGGGACTTATGAACCGAAATCAAACCTGGGCTGAATCAGCCCAGGAGGTCCTTTGATTTCAGAGAGAAAACTTTTCATTTGTGGCTCGGGAGGAATAGCTCTCTGTTCTTTACTTGCAGCATGCCACATCCCGAGCTGCTGAGCCCGGCCCACGACAGCTCGGGGCAGTACAGGGCTGGACCTGCGGGGATGGGAGGGCGGCCCGTCTTCCCCGTTCTTTACAAACCCAGTCGAATCAACAACAGAGACACCGCAGACTGGCGGGGCGCCCGATGCCCCGGGCTCCGTCGGGCTCGCTGCTCCCGCGGGCTCCGCTGCCCTCTAGCGTTGCGGGCGGTGGCGCCGCTGCCCGGGCACCCTCGGCCGGTGGTGAAAGGGGGCTCCGGGAGCTCCCCGCCCCGGGGGTTGGGGGGCTGGGGCAGCGCGAAGGGCGGAGCAAGGCGCTAGTGAAGTGCTGGCGGGAGGAACAACCCGTCTTCCTCTCGCCTTTCTGGGCTGCCTTACCCTTAAATTGGGTTTGGGCCACTTCTGAACCAGAGTGGCCTTTTCTTTCTGTCCCAGTTAAAAAGTCAGGGAGGGAGAAGAAGGAAAAACAAAGTTTGTTTTTCAAACATTAAGGCTTCCACGGCTGTTTTGGCATCTTTTAATGTCAAGAGCCAAACACAACAATGAAGGCAAAACGCTGCAACAGCAGCGGCCTCAGTGAGAAAACGATGGGCACGGGGAACTACGTTAACCAACCATGTGGGGAATCAAAATAAAGGTTACTGAGGGGAGACTGGGCAAACTCAGGGCAGCCCATAATTTCTTTTGTCTGGCTTCCTGCTCTCCCGGTGACACGGAATCCCTGCTATTCAGAGTCACATCATTTTGAACAAACAGAATAAGGGAATCTGATGTTGTGGCAAGAGGGAAAGAAAAAAAATAACAAACTAACTTAAACACAAAATCCCCCTCCCAACAACTGGTAGGACTGTAAATGCACACAGTGACCTCCTGCAGGCAGCACACCCCTCCCGGAGGGGCTAGGGGGCTTGGCGGTCCCCTGACTTGCTCCTCTTCTGTAGTAGGAAGCCCTCACCGCTGTGTTCTCCTCCCTCCACGGTAGATGCGAGCACAGATTTATAGCGACGATGAGAGGCTGTTCTGCCTCCTTCCTCACTAGGGAGTTTGAGGGGTCTCTGCTTCAGGCTGGAGCTGCTCTTTACCAGGCTGGGGCTCCTGCTCCAAAAGCGTGAGCCAGCTGTAGCTGACCCCCGCACCGTGCATCGCTGCAACGTGGGTAACGATAATCAAACCCAGACCTGCCTTCCCACCGAGACAAAAGGCTGCGGCCCCATGACGGGACTTCCCGCGGGGCGCCGAGCCGGGGCACCCCATCTCGCTCGCCCACGCCCCGCAGGAGGCCGTTCAGACCCCACATGAGCCACCTATTAGGCTGCCTAATAGCCTCAGGCAGCTAAACGCTGCCCGGCTCACCCTTGGGAGAGAGTTGCAGGGAAGGGCTCATTATTCTCAGCAAATTGGGACTCCTTGAGGATGGGGGGGCGCTCAACTGCTCCCAGCTCCCCTGGAAGCGTCCGAGAGCGGAGCGAGCCGCCCTGCAAAAACCCGCCCCGTCGGGGCTCGTTGCCCGGACTCTGCGGGCGCTGCGGGGAGGAACACACCCCCAGGGGGGCAGGTTGGGAGCGTAAACAGGCGAGAGTGGCTCTAGCCCGGTCGCCGCAGTTTTGTTTAAGATGTGCAGCTTCCATCTGTTGCCGCATAAACACACGCTAGCGGGATGCCTTATGCTCCAGCCTTTCGGGGGAGGGGAAGGCGGGAGGAGAGGGGCGAGGAGAGGGGGCTGCAGTGGTGCAAATCCCCCCACCCCCAGCCTGTCCTCTCGCTAACCCCAAGTCTCCCGCTCCTCCCTGGACAGGACCCCCCTGAGCCGCACGGGGCGGGGGGTAGAGCTCAGGAGCCGTCCTGGAGGGTTTATTTTAACTACCATCTCCTCTGCGCGGGACCAATCCATAGGCACCGCCGGCATTTCGGAGAGGGATCGGCCCAGCAGCTGCCCGTCCCGGGCCGTGCGGTCTCTCCCCGGTGCGGCGAGTGTGGGGACAGCGCGGCCCGGTCCTTTGCTTGGGGAAGGGTGAAGCCACGTCGGGGAAAGTGTCACTGCTCCCCGGAGAGGCCCTGAGGCGACGGCGATACCACCGTCCCTGCCCCCGCAGAGGCCGTCGGGCTCCCCGCCCGCAGCGCCAGCCTGGCCGGGCCGGCAGCTTTGCCAGTGCCCCAATTTGCAATTTTTGTTTTTCGCCGAGTCTTGTGAGATCCCACGTGGAAGCCGTTAACAACCGCTCGATAATGATCATGACAAAGACATTATTCAAATGAGGCAGGTAATTGCAACCAGAAGGCGCCTCCTCCTCTTCCTTTTGCTCCTTTCTTTTCGTAAGAGTAACTCTCGCATTACATCCCATCCTGACGGTACTTCGCCAAGAATCACCGCCACCACCTCGCACGTTAAAACAGATACGTTCACGCCGGTAAATCACGCCCCGAGCCTGGCAGGGCTGGATCGCCTCCGAGCTCCCAGGCAGTTATTTGCCGCCAGTCTGAACCGCACGTCTTCGTGGGCCCTAAATCTATGAGAGCCTGCAACTCTGACCCAAGTCATGAGAGGACCTTGCCCTCCACAAATTAAGGGGTTCAGGTTGCTGGCTGTGCTCGCCCCCACTGCCCAGGTAGAGAGTTCCAGGGTGCAGGGTTGTTTGTTTGTTTGTTTCTTCCCCTCCCACCTTTATATTTTTTTTTTTTTGGGGGGGGGCATGCTTTTGGCTCACTGGGAGCCTGTTGTTTATTCGCAAGCATTCCGACCAGGGGCTGCTCACAGCTCCGACTCCGATGATTTCCTGGAGGAACATGTGGAAGCAATAGCTGAGCCGTGCACTCACCAGAGCCGAGGATGCACTAGTGGAGGGCGTGCAAAGGGCTGGGAGCTCCGCCGGGGACCCTGCGAGCCCAGCCCGGGGCACCTCAGCCTGAGCGCGTTTTTCACGGGAGACGGTTTTACTTTCTGCCCCCATTCTCTTCGGGGCATCTTTGCTTCAGAGGCTTAATTCAGCTTCGTTTAAGAGAGAGAAAAAACATCGGATCCTGCCGCTTGACTTCGAGGACAAATTTCTTTTGTTTAATACTAGAAATAATAAAGACGTGCAAAGGACGAGGGGTCGGGGGAAGGAGGGCCAGACTTGGGAGGAGAGGAAGCCGGAGAAGCCCCGAGGCGCAGCTCCGGGGCCGGTGCCCTCCCCAGGAGGCAGGCGGGCAGGCAGGGAGACAGGCGGGCAGGGCCTCCCGCTCTGAGCCTTTCCTGGGGCTGCAGTGCCCCCTCTCCCGCGGCCGCCGCATCGCCCCGCCGACCGCTTTCCGCACAGAGCCTGCAGCAGAAGGGCTGCGAGGGCAGCTCCCCCGGCCACCCCTTATCGCCAACAGATAGCGACGGCCAACAAAGCAGAGATACCCGGTGCTTGCTCCCCAGCGGGGATCAAAGCTCCGTCTGGAGCGTGTTCAAACAGGACGGCCTCGGACGTGCGCTGCCCTCGCCTCCGCAGGCACCTCCGGCCCTCGCCGTGCCCTCTGTCTTGGTTATTACTGGGTTCTTTTTTGCGCTGAGCAAAGCAAAGGCAGAGAGGAACAGAAGAGCTTTCCCGGTGCCGGCGGAGCAGCGGGGTTTGGGGGGGCTGAGTCGTGTCGAAGGTTACCTTTCGTTGTGTCTTTCATTCCTAAAAGTTAGTGATTCGTCTCTCCCCCTTTCTCAGTGCCTCCTGCTCCTGGCTGGCTCTCGGCCGTTCATCCAGCTCTCTAGCCCAAGCCCAAGATCAGTGGTGTACAAAGGACATGAGGAAGCCGCAAATTCGTTTCCAGATCAAACTCCCCGTCCATAAACTCACACTGTGACCGTGAACACTGAGCCCGGCGCACGACCCACTGTCCTAGAGGGTTTGAGGAGGGAAGGCTCATTCATGAAATCGGGAGCATTCGGAGTTTTCATGAAAGTTTTTTGGGTTTGGTGTTGTTTTTTTTTTTTTTTTCCTTTCTCCCCCTGCAGTGCAAAACTCTCCCCTTTCCTCCCCCTCGCCCCTGCCATATGGCTAACCTCCCCCCTCCCCTGCAAGGCTGGTGAAATCTGGAGGCAGAGATTGGCCCCCCTGCCTGCGTAAGAGCCTCCCGCCGGCGCGCCCGCCTCCGGCCGCGGGGCTGGGGGCGCCGGGTGAGCCAGGGCGGCTCTTATTCTGAAGGGGCCGGAGGGGGGCTTCATTTCCTGACAGCTATTTACTTAAAGCAAATGATTAGTTTTGGAAGGATGGACTATAACATTGAATCAATTACGGGACGCGGTTTGTGAGACCATTACAGTCGGATCTGGAGGGAGGGCGAGCGGGAGGGAAGGAGCGCGGCTGAGTGGGGAAAGTCACGAAAGACGTGGACATATTTTGGATATTTTACAATCTGCAGGAGTGGGGCTGTGAATTATAAAGGAGAAGGTAAGATGTGAGTGGCAGTTTCTCTACCTTTTCATTTTTTTTTTTTTTCACTTTTTCTTCCTCTATTTTCTTCTTCTTTCCCTCTCCACTGTATTTTTTTAAATTTATTTTATTTCCCCCCCTCAATGCTTTGAGCCGGGCGTGGGGCTCCGTCCCGCTGGGCGCAGGCGGCGGCGGGCGCTAGTAGTCCCCTCGGAGGGAAACGGAGAGCCGGCGCTCCGCGTACCGTCGGGGCGCGGCGGCGAGCAGCGCGGGCAGCGCTAATGACAAACATATTGGGATGGCGGGGGCCACCGCGCCGCATTCCTGCCGCGGGGGAGGGAGCGACTCGCTGGGGCTCTGCGGGAAGCGGCGGTGCCCGCCCGCGGGGACGGGGAGACACGCTCCGACAAAGTAAGGTAGGGTCGCGCTCAGCCGCTCCCGCTCTTCTCGCATCCCTTGCTGCCTTCACCCCGCTACTCTCCCGTCCCTTCCCCCACCCTTTGTTTTTCACCACCTTGCTCTCTTCGAATTCCCTTTCCCACCTCACTCCCCCTGCCCGGGTAGCCTGAAATGCTCCGAGATCTCGGGAAGGGGCACGCACACAAACCTCCCCGCAAGCAGCCCGATCTCCATCTCTGCGCGCCCCGTCTTTTTTTTTTACGTGTCTCAGAGGAAGGGAAGATGCTGCATTTAGGCAGGACTGGTACCTGGAGCCTTTCCAGTTTACAGCCTTCTCTCGTAACGGGAACGCCAGCTCTGCCGCACGCCCCGATGGACTGCTGGAGCCCACCGCCTCCTACCCTGAGGGTGGGCAAAATCTTCGCGGCCACCGTTTGGATTTTTGTCAAGCGCAAAGACTGCAAACTTGCCAGCCTCTGCCAGGCTGGAGTCCCCTGGAAAAGTCCTAGGAGCAAGTAGGAAATGGCTTTTTGGCTGTCTGCGGTGTTGCTCAACATTTTTGGACGCGGATCCCACAGGAGCCGTTCCAGAGAACAGGACTTGGACAGCTTTTTCTGGAGCCAGCATCGACAGACCTAGCGAGGCAGCAGCAGCCCCGGGGCTTGCCCGCACCCCGGCAGGAGGCTGCCCCCCGCGCGGGGGACAGGTTTCCGCCACCCCTCGACGGCATTTTCAGCGAGGTCTTTTTAGACGCTCCATCTCTCTGGCGCTCCTCCGAGGCCCAAAGGTGCGCACCCGGGACGGACAGGGCATCACCTCGGTCCAAATGGGGACCGATGGACCCGTTCTCAGGGCTGAGGGCATGTCGCCCTCCCTTGGTCCCACAGCTTAGAGCCAGGGCACAACGCCTGGTCCCCCCGCCGAGACTCCCGCCTCCTCTTCCAGATCCCGCGCCCTCAGGGTCCATGCCTCGCCTGATGGAGAGGGCTGGAGAAGAAACCCGCGGGTAGCAGCGCCAGCAGAATTAGCCAGTCCCGGAGGGGAACACGGTTTTGCTCTGCTCCTCTCCGTCCCCCTTACCCCACTTTTCTTTCTCCTGGCTACCTCGCATTAGGAAAAAAAAAAAAAAAAAAATCGCTCCAGCTTGGCAAAGGCTTTCCTATTGTTTCCCAGACAAACAGCGGAGTGGCTGGGAGTTGCCATCTCTGCTAGGTTTGCTCGGTGTCCCGGGCAGCCTTTGATCAACAGCAGCTCCAGCCGTCGGGCTCCGCCGAGAGGCCGCGGATGGAGGGGCAGCCACGGCAGCGCTGCTGCTTCACTCCCTGGGGGCTGCTGCCCGGGCTCCCCGCAGGCAGGCAGTCTCTGGAAAGCCCCCGCAGGCTGATGTGGACTCGAGAGTGTAAACGTAACCCTCCCCATCCTTCTCATCCCCATTCCTGCTGGCTGTAGACTGTCCACCATCTCCCCGACGGGGCGCACCAGAGGGAAGGGGAGGCTTTTTATGCCCTCAGCATCTCCCAGGGCCGATACAGAGCCCAGCTGGGCTCCCAGTTTGGTTGCCTTAACTCCATGTCCCTGGATGGCACAAGAGATGGGATCAAAACAAGGAGACAAGCATCAAAGGTTCCTCTGTCATCGGCTGATCAAAATCTGAACTGCTGAGATCCAACTTTTAACTCTGGGTCTGGAAACATTAGGGAAAGATCTCTCAGCAAGGGACTTTGGTTTTAGCTTCTAGTTAACAAAGAGCATTTTGAAAAGGCCCTCAGCTAAACAGTGGTTTAAGCAACCTCAAAGCCAAAACTTTGAAGGAAAATGAGACTGCACGAAGCCCTGGGGTTTAGGAGTCCACAAGCAAACCAGCTCTCCCAGCCTGCAGGCGCTCTCCCACCGCTTTAAAATGAGACCCCTTGTTCTAATAGTCTTCTCCAGGCAGCAAGGGGCCGGAGATGTGCCAGTCTGGCTACCATTGGGTACTGGGGCCATCTTCACTGTTACTTGCTCATTGATGTATGGGAAATCTTCGTGCAGCTGTGAGAATAATACATAGGTATTAGGTTTCAAGAGAGCAGGAAGTAATAAATAGTTTAATAAAATACCACTCTACAGTACTACAGTACCAAGTTAGGATTTGAGTACAATGTATATAGGCAGAAAAATCCTTGCATACCCCAGACCTCACTGGTTATTTCCAGCTATACCAGTTGGTCTAAAAATGAGGGTGAAACGTATAACCTTGTACACTCCTTGCCTCGCTTGCATCCTTAGGTCATTGTGGCCACAATGGCACTGCTTCTGTGCATGAACTGTGCAAATTTTAATAGAATATGTTTGCTTCATTTGTTTTAAAGACCAGGGAATGAGTTCTGAGAGGTTATTTTTTTCTGGTGGTGGCAAGAATTGCTGGTAATTTTAAAAAAGCAAGCAAGTAAGCAAATAATCCTTTCTCTCCCTCTTGCCTTGAGCTCCTGCTTGACTCATCTCTTTTAAGCCAATAAAGCTTTGCATGCACACCCAAGGGAAAAGTTTGCAACAGCTAGGCTTTCTAGCTCTTGTGGTCAACAGAGATGGATTGGTTTTTCCATGCAATGCTTCTGAGCACTTGAGCTTGAGTCTGAGGTGTTCTTTGGTTTGATCCTGAGAACTTAAGTGAGATGGAATACTTGTCTGTTTGCTGAGACAGTCTGGAAAGTCCTCTTTGGACTAAGTGAGAAAAGTTAAACTTTGCAAATTTCCCTCCACCTTTAGCTCCTTGACTGGTGGAGTCTGTCCTTGAAGGTTTGGCTAGAGAATCAGGCCTGACTGGAAGGCTTGTCGGGCAGCAGCCATCACCGTGTGTCCTGCAGAGCCTGAAGTGCTCTGCAGGAGCCCAGCACTGGGCTAGTTGTGGTATGTAGTTATTCTTGCATACAGGCTATGCTGGATGCAAATACTTGTAAACGACTGTGGAACAAGCTTCATTTTAGGAGGACATTTGTGCCAGTCTTCTGCACTGAATAAATTTTCTTTTGTCCTTTGTGCCTTTTCCCAGTGAAACCTTTAGACCCGCCTGTTAGTGCTGTGGGGCAGCCCTGCTCTTGCGGAGAGCTAAGGTTGCAGTTTGGGAATTGAGAACCAACAAACGTTTCAGGAGGTGCTGTCTGAACCTTTACATTCAGCTAGTGACATATACCACAAGGTAGAAATGTCCCCCTCTTTTGTTGGGCTGGCCGTAGCACTTCCTGGAAAAGATCAGTCTTCCCAGAAGGACCGACTGCAACTCTGACAAAATCACCACTGAAATTTTCCAGCCCTCTCATAACAAGCATAATCACATCATTATGTGCCAAGATTTGCAACCCAACTACTGTCCTAACACTTATGTAAATACAGAGCAATAGGGACGAGTTTGGTTTTATTACTCGTTTTTAAATCGGAGAACTCGCATGAAATTAAAATATAAGAATTTTGAATTTTTAACTTGATCCAGGAGACACAGTTTAGATTCCATCTGCTATGGAGACTAGCGTTGCCGTCTGTCTCATTAATGTGGATCAACATTGCCATCTTGTGGCCAAGAGGATGAACTGTAGTGACTGAGTGGCTGGCGGGAGAGAAGTCTGTACAGCCTTCAGTCTCGTGGTAGCCCGCCTAGTTTACTGTTTTGAAAGAGATCTCTGATTTACAGCAATATGAAAAAATATAGACCACTGGCTCTTCTTGGTCCACCACCGTACTTTCTCTCTAGGTCGTGTAGAGCAATCATTTTCTGAAGACATATTTCCATCTGCTTTCTGGATATTGACTTTATTTTGCCTTCTACGGTGCAGTCAATTAAACCATTCTTGATAGGAAGCCAGCACTTGGCAGTGAGTGTTTAGAAGATTGGGTCTTTGCTGATAACAGTTCCTTAAATGTTCTTTTCCTGATTTTTCTTTCATTGAAGCACATGAGTGATACCAACTTTTCAGTCAGTTCCTTTCAAAATCCAGTGGTTAAAGTAGATGCAAAACTCTTTTACCTTGGGCAACGAGCCTTCCCTGCAGAGAATTTGGCAAACCCTTCATGGCATTATCTAGCTTTCGCTATACACATACAGGTTTCAATTTTAGCTAGCAATGTTCAAGGTATGCAAGGAATTAAGGTTGGCTCAAATTTATGTTGTATGTGTGCTGTCAATACTGGGCTTCAGCTTGCATAAATCTACTGGCTTCAGCAAGGTTATGCCAATTTATGGTTTGATGGAGTGGTGTTAGGAACTGAACCTGATGCAGTTACTCAGAGCTGATTTAGGACAAAGAATGCTGCTTAACCCTAAGGAAAATAAAAAAGCCAAAGAACTGCATACAAAAAATTAGGTGATAGTAAATAAACAAAACCGTGGTAAGTGTAGCTATTTGGTGTTGTGGAAATGAGAAGTGTGAAATTGTTCCCACATTAAACCTTGACTCTAGCACTGATGTGCAAGGTTATGCTCTAGATGGACTCCAGCATGCTTAAGTTGGATGCACGTGTAGTTAAATCCAATTCAAATAGACTTTGAGTATAGATGATGGTGAATCCTTAGTACATTATTCTCTTTCACAGTGTGGAAGTGTTGCTCTGGGTCTTGATGAGATTAGTAGCTCGTTGGAGAAAGATCAAAGCTCTGGGTTGTGAAAGAATAGCCAGCTGGAAAACACAGATTTAGTTAAGCCCTTGTGTTTTTAAACTGCAATGGTAGATTGAGGCACTCAGCTCTTATTGATTTCTATGGCAGCCCAACCAAGACAGCAAATTTGAAGTAGCACTTTGGAAATGACATCACCTGTACTTGCATCAACATAGTCATGGGGCTTTATTCCTCGCTTACATGCACAGACAGCTCTCCAGCAATGCAAGTCCACTTTGGCAGAGCTTCTGCAGACTGGTGTGCAAGAGCTGAGCTAGATTTGTTTTTCTCCTTCTGTGCTGCATCACTTGCATTGAACAGCCTGCAAAACTGCACATTGTCTTGCAGATCTTGGGAAGCCAGGAGTCAAATCAATAAAGCAGACCTTGGTAAGTCTTTAAAGACTTACAGTGGGTTGCTTTATCAGAAAAAAATAGTTACAGGATGTAAATTTGATAAAAATGTAAAAAGAGGCTGAGACTGAGGGACTTTGATGTCCGAGAGTCTGTTATCAATGGGAGACAGATACATAAACACATGGCAATTATCACTTATTGAAGAATCAGGCAAAATGCCTTTTCTCTGTTGGAATGTTGTCAGCTGAACTTCTGAAGTTGTTTGTACATATTTTTGAGGTTGGTAGTTTGTAAGTCTTCTAATTCTGCTTCTGAGACCTTTATGCTTGAGTCAAGTATCAAATACGTTTTGCTTTTCAGAAGCATGCTGTCTGCTCCACGTGTTGCAAAGGGAAGGAGGGACTAATTCAGAAACACTCCTTGGCATGTTGTAATCATTTAACTCTCATAGGGCACTGGCATAGTTGTGATAACTACATGTATCTGTGTGCTTTCGTAACTCAGCGTCATGAGCTGAATACCAGAGGGTAGACAGAAACTCTGCAGAACCTTTGAGAAGTGGTCCCTGTCTTGGCACATCATCCTTTATTTTGCTCCTTGGTCTGTGTTTCAGATTAGGGATTTTTCAGTGCAGTCTTTTTTTTTAATCTGTATTGGCTTTGGGCCAGATTCAGTTACTATTAAAGTCACCAACAAAACATTCATTGATTTCAATGGGACCAGGGTTTGTAGGAGATTTTCCTTCGGAAATTATCTAGCAGGCTGCTTGAGGGTTTTAAGTAGAAATGTCATTAGATGGCACAAAAATTACATAAATGCTTATTATCATGGTTGCCTCTTCAAGACTGATGCCTTAGGATTATATGTTTGAAAGCTGAAATTATTGTATGTGATCTATGACTCTCCACACTGTTGGAGAGAAGAGATGCTCTGCGAATGGCAGTGCTAGCCTACAGTCTGTCATGGATTTATTCTGTTATAAAATTTCAACATATGTTTTAAATAGCATGTCTCTCGATCAAGGGAATTCTTGCTAAGTAAGCAATAAACACTATTGTATTGTATTGTATTCAGTAAGCTATATATATACATATGTACAATGGCAAAACAAAAATATCACTCAGGATTGTATGATTTGTATGAAAAGTAGCTTTTAAATATGCTTTTTCTCCCACAAATGCTGCTTGCAGCTAAAAGGTCAGAAATTACTGCATAAAGCCATTGCATCCTCACCGATGCTTGTGAGGGTACTGCATATGTGCAGGGGGGTTTTCGTGGCTCGCTCCTGGGGTGTTCTGTGACTATCAGAGCTATTTGCAAGCTGTTGGGGACAGGGCTGTGTCAAGACTTTGCTTCTCTACATTGCCAGTGGAGAGAAGGGGTTGTGGTGCCTCTGCTGCATTTCCCATGCCAGTGGTGTGCCTGTGGCACCATGTACCTCCAGGGAGGTGTTTGCACATGTCTCAACAGACTGTGGGTGTGAGCCAGGGTCCCTGGGCCATTTCTCTTCGTGCCTCTATGCAGAGTGCTGCAGAGCTGTGCTAGGGCACTGCAGAAAGGGGGTCCTGCAACTCTCATACTGTTCTCAGTCCGTTAACTGGCTCCCTCTTGCCTTCTCCTTTCTGTTTCAGTTGTTGGTAGCTATGGGCACTTCCCCACGGACGTTCCTGATCCTGGGATGTTTTCTCACAGGTAATGTTCCTCAGTCCTCTAAGCCTTTCTGACCCTACTCCTTTGTAAATACTTATTTAAATTCACTTGCATTGTGCCTACAATAACAAATGCCAAAAGGTCACCAGCTGGCTACAGGCTCAATTTTTCTGCCCTTTGCTAGGCCAAGACAAGAACTACTGAAAAGACGGTACTTTATCTAGCCTGTACTGGCTGACTCTGCATCCCTACAGCTGCAATAACCTCCTGCCCAGTTTGTCTGCTGCGCAGGGAAAGTGAGCCTGCCTACCTCCAGTTGTCCTGGTCCTGTCCCACAGGGGTTTCTCCAGCAGCGTGGTGCAGGCGAGGCTGCCTGTGTGGGCTCCCCGCATCCTCCCACGCTGCAGCACCTCGCCGCAGGGCTGCCTGCTGAACCTCCTGACATCTGCCGAGAGAATGGTGCCGGGAGGGGAGGGTTTGCCACAGAGTGCCAAATATAGAAAGGGTCTGTAGACTGAGGTAACATGTGCAGGAATGAGAAACTGGTTTCAAAGACAGTGAATTCCTGCTGATGGTTTATTGCAAGGAGACCACTTTTACACTGAGCACCTAAGTGCTTGTTTATCATGAACTGCCCTATATGTTTTGTTCAGGTCATTTGACAGACTGAAACAGCAAATCTGTCCCTGGTGAATTCCCCATTTTTAGGGAGTGGATCCTCTAATTTTCCTTCTGGGAGTTGGACATGCACCAGCCCACCTACAAATTACCTAGGCTTGCAAATCTTTAAGTGTAGATTGCAGTACCACCTATAACATCTATTTCAGTGAATTACAGTTTTATTCGGTTATAAACATGTACATTTTGGCTAGAGGTAGACCTGATGCACAAATTTTGGATCTAAGCCCCCACTCTGGCCCTTTGCAAGAAATAGAAGCCAGATGTAAAATGCAGGTGTTGGTCTTGGGAAGTTATTTGAAGGCTGACAGAACTGTTGTTTTCCTGATCATTGCTGCGAGGACCTGTAAGATGCCCATGACCCAGCAGCCAGGGTATGGGATTCACTGGTCTGTAGCAGAGCGGTTCCCACATTTGGGGCTGGGAAGTTGAGGTGTGGATTGGGAGCCATCTCTAACTTCACCTCTGTCTTTCACCTCTTGATTTGACAAACAGAAGTCAGCAAGCAGACACTTAGCATTTCAAAGTGAAGCCGTTTGCCATCCTTTGGGCAAAGCTCTTACTTTTAACAAGGACAAATTTGCAGGGACATCAACATGTCTGAAATGGTCAGAAAAACAACTGCTCTGGACCCACTTGGTTTTCTTTCACATCCTGTGCTGAGGCACTTCTGTGTGTTCATATGCTATTTATTCATGTCTTTTTGCAGGACCGTTCCTAACACTTTGCCAGCTTCCTCTGCCAACTATTGTTCCCAATAGGAATGAAATGGTGGTACAGCTGAATTCCAATTTCACACTCAAATGCTCCGGAGACAGCGAAGTGAGCTGGCAATACCCAGTGACTGAGGGAAGCCACAGGATAGACATTAGACATGAGGAAAACAACAGTGGCCTCTTCGTGACAGTGCTTGAAGTAGGAAATGCCTCAGCCGCTCATACGGGCTTGTATGTTTGCTATTATAACCACACTCAAGTGGAGGATGGGGAAGTGGAAGGGAAGGACATCTACATCTATGTTCCTGGTGAGTGGTGGATGCCACAGCCATACTGGGAAGTTTGGCTGGGAGGGCTGAACTGTGGATGTTAAGAAGAGGTGTATTTCTGGTGGCAATTTGCTGCCAGAAGAAGATAAATGGCCCCAGGGCTGTTGCCTAAAGTGTAAATCAAGACCAGCCCCTGTGAGTCTATGGATATGTTCCTCTTTCTTTCTGTCAGTTTTCACTTTTTTGGTAAGAGTTTTAGTTCTCAAGAAGAGGAATGAATTCACAACTCCAGGAGTGAGTTCTTCTGACGACCAGGTAGTAGACCTGGTCAGCTATGGGAGCATGTCTAGCCTTCAGGTTTGCCTGGCCCTGAGATGGGGATTATGTCAATTCCAGTCCTTTCAGGGGTCACTTGGGCGGATGTTTTGGGATGTGTACTGACCAAACCAGTGCTATGTCTGACACTAAAACAGTTGCCAGATGAGGAAGACCATTATCTTGTTCTTAACCCAAATTAGGCTCAAACTGAGAATTGGAGAAAGCTCATGTGTGCACAGGGTCTGGGAAGCACAAGAAGTGGAGATGTCTTGGGAGAGGCTGTCACAAGGGAGGGTGAAACGAAAAGTGTTATTGCTGGCCAGTCTGATGCAAGATTAAAAATATGGTGCTACAATGCAGTGCCCTGTAATTTTCAAAGCAAACACAGCCTTCCCAGGCCCTGCGCTGCCTTTCTCTTTAGTTGTGGAAAACCTGCTGGACTCAGAAGAAATGGCATCCCTTCTTTTTGGAAGTACCTATCCCCTGTTTTGCCTTCCTACCCCCTCATTCCGACTGCAAGTCTGTTTAAAGGCTTTCCATGCTGTCCATGGGATGAAGATCTTTATTGTCATAGCTGAGATAGGCACCAGAGGCTGAGCCACAACCGATTGCCTTTGTAAAGCCCCGTCTGGATGTTTCCTCGACGTTGGCTGGAGTTCAGGGTATTGAGTGGCACAACTACAGGGTCAGGAAAGATCAAGCCAGTAGATTTGCAGTAAATATTTTGAATAGGAAATGAAAGAGAGAAGAAAAGATTGCAAATAATCCTGAAAATATACAGTATGTTGTGAAGATGATGTCTGCAATTGCAAGGAAGACTGTGGAAGAGGAAAAAGTCATGAAGCACTAATGGGACTTGTTTTAAAGGCTATTTGGCAGCGACATTAAGTTTGTGCGGTTCAGAATGTGTGACTTGAGGACAGTGATTCTTCCAAAACTTTTTCTCTGTTTTTCATAACAAATGTAAAGTGTTTGCATTCATTCTTGAAGCAAGAA
Organism: Columba livia; assembly: GCF_036013475.1. Lineage (NCBI taxonomy): Eukaryota > Metazoa > Chordata > Aves > Columbiformes > Columbidae > Columba > Columba livia. The sequence continues at coordinate 29,037,223 of NC_088605.1, forward strand.
GATGCTCCAGCAGGGGCTGCAGGCTTTGGCACATGTATCTTGATTTCCACACAGCTCTAACCAAATCACCCAAAGATGTTGTTGGTGTTAAGCAGTCTTGTAACTCACTCAGCGAAGGAATATAAAGGCAAGAGATGGAAACTTTCTTCAAGAGGGCTTTTTGGGTTGGTTTTTAAATGCCTATAGACATCCGCCTACCAGATTTCCAGGGCAGAGACACCCTGTAATTTTTTCCACTCACTAACCATCAAGATGTCATAAGTGCAGTAACATATCCTTTTCTTCAAATTATAGAGAATGTTTCTGTTTCCACTATAAACTTTGTCTTTACAATTGTTTTTCCTGCAATGAATTAGGAGGGCAATGGGTGGCAGTAACCCACTTTAGCCAAGGAGGATTACATTGAGACTTCACACAATATCCAATTTTCACTAACAGCACACAGAAAAACAAACTAGGTGAATCCTGTTTCTGTTTTAAATTACAGTGGGAAAATGAATACATGGAGTTGGCAGCGTGTTTGGTATGGAGTGCTGTGTTTGGAATATTGCTACAAAGAGCCTGCCAGTGCAGCAGAAAGTCTATTGTTGGAGAGATTTGGATTGCGATTTATTAAATTTTATTATAAAGCTTCACACAGAAGCTTCAGTCTATCAGGGATTATTTGTTTATTCCGAATGGCCAAACAGAGATAATTTGCTGGTTATGCTTTTTAAGCTGGATATGTTATACAATTATGTTTTAAAGTCAGACTTTGGACTGGCCAGATAGGAAAGCTGGCATGCATTTTGTTGACTTTAAAAGAAATAAAACTACTAGGTATTAGTTTGCTTTTTTTTTTTGGTTGAATACCATATTTTGAAAACCACATGCTATGACCATAATTAACTATGTCTCATAGCTGTAACGTTGGACATGTTAGAAATGCATGAAGATAAGTACCTTGTACCATTTTTGATGAAATATGGCTTTAATGGTGTTCAACGTAAACAACATGAAAATAATTTATATTTTTTGACATTAAAAGTGTTTGGATTTTTGATTCTTTTCATTTCCCCCCCCTGCTTATACTTATATATTGGTTAGGGAACAGCTACTATCACCAAAGGAAAAAAAATCTAACTGAGAAAGATAAGTGATTTGTGCCAATAAAAGGCAGTCTCTTAAATAATTTTTGTGTGCAGTGAATATTGTACCTAAACGCAAAATCTTGTGTCATAAAAATAGGATGTTCAAGTCCAATTTCTTCCCTAAGATCTTTGCTGTGCATATATCTTTATAGTTGCCTATGATAATATGAGGGTATCTTTATTTTCACCCCCAACCATTGCATGAAAGTTTTCACACTCAGTAGTGATTTTCTTGTTTTTTATCACTTAATATCTTTTTGGCCTCACTGTAGGAATATCTAAGGGGAATAATAATACTTTGTGGTTTGTTTTTTTTTGGGGGGGCGAGGGTGGGGTGGGGAATCTTTTGTATTTTTTATTCTGTATCCTAAAGGATCCCAAGCCCTTTTCTGTTCAGTGCTTAGGTCAAGTGCCTCGCTACATGCCACATCAAATAACAAAACCAAGACCCTGCATGCAATTACCATGCCCTACCTCTGAAAAAGTGGAGTAGTGAATTGTACTCATCCCAGCTAAAATTTATAAGTAGTCATTGATATCCAGTTCTTGTATGTGGACTTACTACAAACAAGGCAGTACTTAATTACCTCTTGTTTTTTACAGACCCAGACATGCCTTTTGTTCCTTCTATACCAGAAGACCAGTTCATCCTAGTAGAAGAAGGTGATCCCACTGTTATCCCTTGTCGGACAAGTGACCCAAGTGCTCAAGTGACTTTAACTAACAGTTTGGACAAGGCTGTCTATGCTTTCTATGACAGCAAACAAGGTTTTGTAGGGAATTTCCCTGCAGGCTCATATACATGCAAAACAATGGTTAATGGTGTGGAGTTCAAGTCCGATGAGTTCCTCATCTATATTTTAAGAGGTATTTATTTTTATTCATTAAAAAAAAAAAAAGAAGTTAGAATATTCAGCCCAGCTCTTTCCTCACACTGTAGGGGCCTTATTAGCATCAGCATCACGGGCTTATATCAGATAATTCCCTGATGATGAGCTCCTTGCTCCTGTGGAAGTTTTGCTAGTTATTTAGTGGCTAGTTTGCTTAGTGGTTATGTACAATTTTCATGAGAATAAAGTGACCTTAACTTAATCTCCTCTCCCAAATGTTTGCAAGAAATGTCTTCTGTAATGTATGTATTTTCATCCTGTTTGCTGAAACATAACTTAAAAGACTGTTATTTCCCAAAAGCATCAAATTGTAGGACCTCAGGTAGTCTGAAAAATATAATGATTTGAATATATTGAAAACAAGGTTTTCGTTGGCCAGCAGTGGATTCTCAAAGAGAGTCGCTGACTAGTAAAATGGGAAGTTGCTTTTATACCAAGTGCCTTTTCACAGGGGAATTTGAGATAGATCATTCTTTGTGACATTGATCTCAATGCCTGTAGTCTTCATGCTTTAAATACACAAAGTTTATATCCATATAAATCAGTAGCATTTTCACAGAATTTTCCAGGTAATTCCTCAGTGGAGGAAGTAAAACAGAAATGTACCCCTGAAAGCACACTGTGTGAAAACTGCATACTGTTTCAAACTAAGTCTTCTCTCTGTCTCTCTTTTCTCTTTTCTCTTAGCTACTTCACAGCTGCCAGTTGAAATTGAAGCTCTTAAAACTGTCTACAAAACAGGCGAGACCATCGTGGTAACTTGTGTGGTCTTTGACAATGAGGTGGTTAATTTACAGTGGAATTACCCTGGGAAAGTGGTAATTTTTTGTTTTATTTTGTTTTGATTTTGTTTACATGTTTGCACTGACTTATTGGGGGAGAAGGTGGGGTTGTAAAAATAGTACGAAGTAATTTCTTTTACTCTTAGGTTACCACAAAAAACAGTCCCAAAAGTTAGAGCTTGCTGTTAGTAAGTATGCAAAGCACGAAAGAAAGGTGATGTGTGACTAGGAGTCCATTCTCTAAGGGGAGGAATGCTGCCTCTCAGGTCTTGTGCTGGTTCAAAAAATAAATGTTGTGGAAATAGACATCTGGGAATGTGTAAGAGATCTGCATGGAGCTCTGCTGCTGTAGGTCTGAACCTCTAATACTGCTCTCTTAAACCCTGGATTATTTGGCGTAATAGAGGATAATAAAGACTCAGGTTCATAGACTTAGTTGTTCCTCATTATGTGCAGTCATTCTAATCACTCACTAATGAGAACTGCCTAGTAAGAAAATCTTAAAACTTTTGGAGACCCTCAGAAATTTTCAAACTGGCTTAACATCCTTCTGCAGTGGAAATTATTATTCAGTGAAACTTGGTTAGAGCCGGTCCTGGTCAATGCAGAATTTCGGAGTATCCCATGTAAAAAGTCTGATCACTGAACGGATAGAGTAGTTTAAATGACTATCTAATTATGGCACCAAAACCCACCTTTTATTTAAGTAAGTTAAAAGGCCAAGAGGAAAAATGATTTGAGAAGGTTTTGTTCTGTTTTCCAGGTTACACATTACAATCTTTGCCATATGCCACCTTTCAAAACTATCCCCTGCATATTTTTTGTTCCAGTCTCTCATGATAACATGCTTTGCCATTCTCAGCATCGTTTTAGTTGCAGCACTCTTCTCCTTGCCAATAAAATATTTGTGTTTTGAGAGCAGACAGAACATAGCATCTAGCAAATGGTTACTTTTTAATCTGGTGGAGGGGATAAAGATTCACCCTATTTCATGGGAACTGAACAAATAAAATTAAAACTAAGCCCCCACAGCTTTAATATCTGAGAAAAACATAGTGCATAAGCAATAAAACACTCTTTTGCACTGCTCAACCAAATTTTGAATGGTATTTTGCTTTGAGTGAACAAACTATGAGCTCTCAATGCCCTCACACTTCTGTGCCTGCCCTGAAAAGGGTGTATTTTTATAGACACACCTTCTATGCCTGTGGCTGAAAAATACATCCTTGACTGAATAAATAATTCTTCTGCCATACAGGGTTTAGATGGGTGCTTTCACTTCAGTGGCGTCATAGCTCCTCGGTGGTGTGTTTTCAGCTCAGTTAGTTAAGTAAGGTTTTGTTTTGTTTTGTTTTTTCTTCTCCAAACTACAGAAAGAAAAAGGTTTGATAAAACTTGATGATATCAAAGTCCCATCACAGAAGCTGGTTTACACCTTGACCATTCCTGAGGCATCAGTGAAAGACACAGGGGATTATGAATGTACTGCTCGGCATGCGACCAAGGAGGTTAAGGAGAATAAGAAAGTAGTCATTACAGTTCATGGTATAGTCTGATTTTAGTGTCCTAAAATTATCAACATTTTGGAAAACACAATTTTTGAAAAATGCTGCACATGGTTGTTTACACAAGGCATTTTCATTTACAGACAAAGGGTTCGTTCACCTGGAGCCTCAGTTTAGCCCTCTGGAAGCTGTCAATCTACATGAAGTAAAAAATTTTGTCGTCGATGTGCAGGCATACCCAGCTCCAAAAATGTACTGGTTGAAGGATAACGTGACTCTGATCGAAAATCTTACTGAGATTGTTACTAGTTCAAATAGAGTCCAGGAAACAAGGTAAAAATATTCTCCTGACCCTTACTTTACCATTTTGACTTGAGTTTCTCCCCCAGAAACCTGGGCACAGCTCCTGCTCTCTCTTTCCACCACAGTTTGTTGCTCCTTCTTCAGTGGCATTTAAAAATCATTTATTTGTTTTCTACTCTAGAGTGAGATGCCTAATTTGCCTCTTCTTATTCCCTTGTTAACATCAACCTCTCCAAACTGTAGAAATCTTGGTTTCTGAGTGCTAAGCCTCTTTGGTCTCTCCAACATGTCTCCACACAAATAACTTCTAGCTATTTCCAATAACACCATGGCCTGTGTCAGATCCCTGCAAAATATTACTATGCTGACCTGTTTCTCAGTTGTATTTTGGTAGTTATTTACTGTTTGAATAATGATTTTAGTGTAAAGGCATCCTAGAAGTGCCAAATGTCACCACATTACAATCTCCACTTACCTAGATTATATGTTGCACCAAAGCGATTTTTTTTTTTTTAATGCCTACCCTAAAATACAAGCAAAACCTCTCATTTTTACAGGTTTCAGAGTATATTAAAATTGATCCGGGCCAAGGAAGAAGACAGTGGATACTACACTTTGGTTGCTGAAAATGAAGATGAGATTAAAAGCTATACCTTCTCCTTGCTAATACAAGGTAAGGAGCCCCAAAGCCTTCTCCACCGGAATTGATGGCACACAGCAAAGTCTTGATCTACTTATCCATTTGTTTCCCTGGAGACAAGACAAGAAAGGCATGAAACAGAGTGTCTGTAGGAGTGCGTGCATGTTGAGTCCTTGGAGCTCTTGTACCCTGATCCTGGTTTTCACTTTGACTCTGGCCTTGTGCCAATAAGAAACTTTATCCTCCTGCCTAAGTTATTCTAGCTGACAGCAGGAACGATAGCTCATTTAGCGTGACATGAAGACACGGCATAACCGCAGCCCTTCCTTTTCGTGGCTCTAGCCCAGGATCTGCTCTGTCCTACAGATATTAAGGACCTCCTGGATGAGTCCGTGTCTCTGTCCATCGCTAAGATGTCAGCCAAACAATACCTGTCATGGTTTATTTGAAATTTCAGGCTGCATTTGCAGAACCTGATGAGTATTTTAACAAACTCCTGTATCCCTCCCAGTTCCAGCCCTGATTTTAGATCTCGTGGACGATCACCATGGCTCTGCAGGGGGGCAGACGGTGAGGTGCTTGGCAGAGGGGACCCCGCTTCCTGATGTGGAATGGCTGGTTTGCAAAGACATTAAAAAGTAAGAAAAGAGGGTTCTTTGTTATAAAAATATGACTTGTTGCATCCTTAATTAGCTTCACAGTATTAGTTATCCTACCATGGTTTCCTGATCAGTGGCCAGTAAGCTATAGATGTTTTTTTTTCTTTTTAGAGGCAGGTTGCTAATGTTTCAAGAGAGATTGTCAGTGCCCTTCCTGCTGCATCTTGCAGGAGAAGACACAATGCATCAATTCAGGAGGTTTCTCTCATAAAAGTCTGGTGTTCAATAAGCAAACTCAGCAGATTTTACAGTCCCAGTTTGAGTAAAGATCTCAAGGAGTAGCTATCCCTCCAAACAGGGAGTTCTTATCACTTCACATACAGCTCTGTCTGCCTCATTAAAACTCTGGTGTGCTTCTATATTTCCACTTGTAATTATTTACCCCCTAGTTATAATTTTCACCTTCAAAGTATTTTAGGCACCTGGAGTAATTACTGTAATTGTTGTTAGTTCTAGACTGGCTCCTTCTGTGACTGCTGGGAGGTAGGGTTCTCCCTGGGAGGTTATCCACCAGGGAGAGGGAGACCGTGTGTGGAAGAAGGCTGGGAGCCCTGGGCACCTCCCAGGTGTGTTTCACTCTCATTGTACTAAAACCTTTTGCTGCCTGGTGGGACAATTGTCCTCCTAGTCCTGCCCCAGGGAGCCTTGTACAGCACTAAGGATTCAGGAAGAAACAGAGGTCTGTCAAGTACTGTAAGTCTATGGGATATATAGTGACACCGACATCTACCTATACCAGACTGGGCTGCATTGTCAGGCCCTCAAAGTTGCAGCAGTAATGAGAGTAAATTATTCTGAGGGAAGAAAGATGTAGGCTTTTTACAGAGGTGGTCTTCTTAAGCATTTCTGGTGTTTAAAACAATTGTTGTCAGAAGAAATCGGGAAAGGTGATTACTGTTCTGTTCACTCTTCTTTATCCATACCTATGCCCAACTCCTGTTTTCCCTGTTATTCTTCTCTGCAGGTGCAGCAATGACACCTCATGGACTCTTTTGACTAACAATATCTCTGATATACACATGGAAGCCCACCTGGATGAGAAAAACATGGTGGAAAGCCAGGTGACCTTCCAGAAGGTAGAGGAAACCCTGGCTGTGCGATGTGTGGCAAGGAATGACCTTGGTGCTGTTACTCGGGAACTGAAGCTTGTGGCTCCTAGTGAGTTTGCTTTGTCCTTCTGTGAAATTACAGCAGCCAGTTTGATGCTTCATCTGAGGATGAGGCATTCTACAGGTCTTTATGGTGCATCTGTTTTTCACTTATTATGTGGTTCCATGATTCATTTTATGATGTTATGGCCATGGACTATGGGATGTTTTTTGAGACAAGCTCTGGTTTTGAAACAGGAAGGCAGAGCAGCTCTGGGCTTGGAAAGACTTCACAGTCACCAGCCCTGAGAACTACTCCTGCCACATCTGCAGGACACAGGATCTGTGATGGTAGGGGAGGTGGGTGTCTTGTGTGTGTGTTATGCTCTTCACGGCTCAGGAGGAAAATATGGTCTTTTTGCTCCACAGCCTTGCGATCAGAATTAACGGTGGCTGCTGCAGTCTTAGTGCTGTTAGTGATTGTGATCATTTCACTGATTGTCCTGGTCATCATATGGAAACAGGTAATGCAGGAAAGTATTTCAGTTTGGATGCTGAGCTCTGCTGGGTTCTGATCTGCTCTGGAGTCAGGCACAGGACTAATGGTAGGTTTTGCATTCAATGTGCTTTACAGAAGCCAAGGTATGAGATAAGATGGAGAGTCATTGAGTCTATCAGCCCTGATGGCCATGAATACATTTATGTGGACCCAATGCAACTGCCTTATGATTCCAGATGGGAGTTTCCTCGAGACGGGTTAGTGCTTGGTAAGTTTCCTCTAAGGAACTAATCTCATCTGTCTCTGGGGAGAAGGGCGATCAAGGGCAGCTCTGAGATCTGTGCTACTAGGATTTGTGATTGTGGTCATGATGTCCAGAGCCTATGTATCTGTCTGTTCTTCTCATTTCTCCTTCAGCATCCTCTTCTCCAGTGGTGTCAGCCTTGAGGTCCTTGTGTCAGTGTCTCCTGGACCTCCATTCCAGCTCTCCTCCACATGCCTTGTGTGCAGTTGCCACCTTCACGTGGCTTAGGGGGCCTGTCCCAGCACTAAATGCCCTCTTCAACATTCACTACTGCTGAGGCAGCCACAAGAAGTGCACCGGCATTTTTATTTGCAAGACATTTATATATTTATGTGCAGAGGCCAGGGGAAATCTGCAACTAGCTATGTAGTTTTATAAAAATATTTTAAAAATTATTAATCCACACTGTGCACATATCAGTGCTGAGCAACTGCATAACTTATTTTTGTGGCTACTGTACTTGTTCTTTACCCTTCTGCTTTCTTGCTTTGCTGTTCCTGCATTGGAGTTCATACAGAATTCACTTGTAATTACTTCTTCAAAGATGGCCCAATCTGTTATTTGTATCAATTGTAAGTGTACTGATTATAGACAACTTTAACGTTCTATCCAGATAGTGTTTTAAATTACAAGGCTTCCTTCTCTTGGAGGTATCTGGGCACCAAGTTGTATCACAAAATACAAGAGAGGAAGATGAAATATGTTTTTTGGTTGATATATTTCAAGAAACATACTCCTCTGGTGTAGTTCTCTTTCCCCCATCAGAGAGAAAGAATTGATGTTAATTCTTGAAAGAAGCGGCACAAAAATTTCTGGTTCAGGAATGATATCCTTTAATTAAATTCATGTTGCTAATTGAAAACTAGAGGAGGGTGGATATTTAATTGAATTATTTTATTACAACCCAGACTTTAATTATATGCCTGAATAGGATTTGTCAGATCTGAGTTGTTAACAGACCACCACTGTGACTTTGTCTCCCTCTGACTCAAGAGGACCAGCCTACTTTGATGCCTTCCTGTTTACAAGCACATTCAGGATAGTCAGTGCTTTAAAAACTAACACTACATGTCCTTTTAGTGATCTGGATTGCACAAACATTCTTCTTGACACGGTTAACATTTACCCACTGGCAGCTTTGCCATGTGAAATGCTTTCTGGTGGGCACCTCTTATGTTTCTAGGGCTGATAATTCTGGTTTGTGTGGGTTTTCTCTTATCTAAGTGGGAGATGACAGCAAAATAATTACACCTTTAGCTCAGGGAGGCTCTGAAGCAGGATACAAACTCATTTTGGCTCAGCTAGATAAGCATTTCCCATCCTAGCTGTGTAAGCCAGCTGGCATTTATTTGTTTTTTCTAGCTAGTAGTGCCTGGAGTGTAATTCTGTGTTAAATGCCAACTCTGAATGCTGGCTGGCTGGAGTTCCAATTGATAAATTTGGGTTATGCTGCAAATTTCCCATTGCTATTGCTCCTGCACAATGTGTGTAGTGCTCTGCTGTTCAGAGCACCCGGCAGCCAGCACAAGACTAGGAGATGTGTAACAGAATGACAAATGCAATATCACAGTGCACTGCTTGCTTGCCACTGTCTTCTCCTTGCTCTGCTGATGAGCAGCAAGGTCCCAGCAGGAGCTGGACCTTCTCTTTCAGCTGAGATGGCCTTTTGAGGAGTGGAGTCTGAGTGCTGTCATTTCTCGTGATCTTGGGGTGGCTGCAGACTGTGGCAGAATTGCTCCTATCGCTTCCCAGCAAGCCACCCATTTATCCTGTTGGCCTTAATAAAATCAAAATGCTGGCCTGACACAGAACCAGACCCATACTCATTTGCAAAAGGCAAGTTAAGACACAAGTTACATAGTGTTTAAGGATGTGATGCCTAATTTCTTATGAGTCTAGGAACTATATGTGGATTATAAAGCTTGTTACTTGTTTGGCTTTTGATATAGACCAAGAGAGTTATGGTTTAATTTGGGGTGGACTGATCATCCCAGTTCAATTTTAGCCAAAGAAGAATCCCAATTCGCAGACTTCAGCTTTGTATTTGTGTCTCCTTGAGCAGAAAACCAGCACCTCTCTGACAGTCTCAGCAGATAGGCTCTGTGGATGGGTACAGAGGCTGAAATAACTCTTGCCCCTCCAAGCACAATCCCTCTCTTGGGGAGGTATAAACACATGTTAAAATTTTGGGCTCCACTGAAGGCCTCGACATCCAGAATGTGATGGCACTACAGATGCCTCCAGCTCTTAAGCAGTTAGCTCCCTCCTGGCTCCAAACTTCAAGTGTCAAACATATGGGGCTTGGGTTATGTCTCTGGAGAGCGGTGAAAAAGGGGAAAGCACAGAGCTCACTGTTCACCGCTCCGGAAGCGCTTGCACTGTCTCCACATGCACCCCAGCTCAGCAGAGGTGATGGAGAGGGAGATGTGCGCCTCGTGCTCAGCCGACAATATGGTTTGGGGAAGAATTGGCTTGTGAAGACAACAAGATCAAGGAGCATCAGCAAATGCCATCACATTCTGAAGGGCTGCATCCTGCCATGTGGCTCCCAGACCCTTGGTCTGAAGAGTTTCAGTGGCCAAATTTCAGACTCAGGTTGTTTGAATTAGCTGGAAATTTAGTGGGAAGCTTTCTCACATCCTGACTGGGAAGGATAACCTTTGGAGCACAGGAATCTTGAAAAGAAATTGCATAGTTTTTGTGTGCCTGACAAACTATGCTGTCATATTCTTGGAGAGGTTCTTCAGTGTTAACTCAGCTAAGCATGCTTTAACCATTTCTTGTGCTTGTTAATGATGTAAATATCATTTGGCTGGAAATTTTCTTTTAAAAGTGTGTATACAATAAAAGTGCGAGCTGTAGCTAGAGGATAACAGAAACACATGGCATTGCATGCCAGATAGCACCTTCAGAAGTGTAAATGGTTGCAAGTTCTAACTGCAGACAAATGTACAAGACAAAATGCTGTATATCTCCATAGTAAAAATCACTACTCATTCTTCCTGTGCTGGAAGATAAAAGTAACATAAAATAAAATATGGAGCTTGTCAGGAATATGAAAATATCCTGGCATCTGGACCTCATATATGGGTTTGTTCACTGAGCAAGCATTGCCTTAATGAACTTGCTTTTCAATATGGAACCTATGAAATATAATATCTTAGAGTATATTTGTGCAGTTCATATTTCTCTAAAATCTCACTCAATCTGCACACAATTCTTTTGCATACTCTATCAATGTCAGGATACAGGATATGATAATCCAAAGTTTTTGTCTAAATTGATTTGTGGGAAGAGTAAAGTGTGCATAAACATTAGCCATTTTGTTACAGCACTTGGAAATTTGCAATAAAACTTATTCAAGCATATGAAGCACACTTGTACATTAAACTTCAGAGAAGTTTCCCCCCATATGTGATCAACATGTATTTCAGCTTCGTGCAGAACACTGATGTCCTGCCTGTCTGTTTCTAAACGTGCTGCTGACGCACTTCAGTCCATCTTACTGCTAGATGTATCCAGCACTGATGTAACAACATCTAAATAACAGCTAAGGAGTTCAATTCAGATTTTTAGGGCACAAGTGTACTGTAGTCAGGTGCTGACTGAGGCAGAGAAGTTCACTTAATCAGAGGAGAATCAGTGTTGAGAAAGGATAAAATGAGGGTGGCAGGGCAGAGAGAGTGGGAGACAAATTTGAATGAGTTGAGCTGTTTCTCAGAGTCCCTTTCCTACAAGCTCCCATGTGCAGATGTGCTCCTGATGTTTGCTTACTTGTTTTAATTTAAGCGTTGCACTTAATGACAGCATTTCTTTAAAATATATTTACCTTTTCTGCTTAACAACAGTAATAATAATGAACAATCTATGGAGGAATGGCAGCAGGAAGCGAGGGAAACTACTGTTCCTTTCTGAAATAAATAACGCTTTCCCTTGTGTTCAGGTCGAATCCTTGGTTCTGGAGCATTTGGAAAAGTAGTTGAAGGAACTGCTTATGGATTGAGTCGCTCTCAGCCAGTGATGAAAGTAGCTGTGAAAATGCTGAAACGTAAGTTGTTGCGGTTCCATTTTCCAAGTTAGGTAGGGCATTTTCCCACAGGGTTATTTGAGCACTGACTGTATATAAATAGATTCTACATATCTGAAGCTGAAAATGAACTGTGGAATGAATGAAATTTGAAAATATACTTTAAATTACTTCATCGTATTTCAAGACTGAAAGTATCCAGGCTTCTGAAAACATCCAAAGTTTGTTTTTAACTGTATGGACTGTAGCAGTCACAATAATCCAGCAAGTTCAGAAAAACATGAAATAACCACAAATGCTTATAAAAAAAATGAAAGCCATACAATAAAGGAGGAATTGTGAGAATCTTAAATTTACTGAAGATTTCTCAGTTCATGAGCTGAGAAGCTGACGCAGTAATTCTGGAGCAACCATGAGGAGCTTTCTTGTGTTGAAACTGGCAGCTTGTAAAGTGCCTCTGTGCTACCTGGGCAATGCACTGTACCCCTGGAGAGGGACAGACAGGCTGGGTCAGCTACTGAGCTGGATCAGATGAGTTGTTTATTAGTGATTTGTGACTCCTCTGCAAGTCTTAAGAAAGCCCCTTGTCAAGTAAAGGACATGGTTGTCTGCAAGAACCCATGCATGGTAGCAATGCTTTAATGTGGCAAGGAAGGAGAAATTGCTATTGTGAAAAAGGTGATTGCTCTCACTGAGTGTGTTTTTTCAACAGCTACAGCTAGATCCAGTGAAAAACAGGCGCTTATGTCTGAACTGAAGATAATGACGCATCTCGGCCCCCACCTGAATATTGTGAATCTGCTTGGAGCTTGTACAAAATCAGGTGGGTTTGGCTGACAAAGTGGAGGTTTGCTGTGGAGCCATCGTTCACTGTTTAACAAGCACACAAGTTTCAAGTAAGGGATTTAACAACAAATTAAAACAAAAGTTTCCACGAACCTACTTGACATTTGGTAGTAGTTGCAGTCATAACTTAGCAAACAAAAATGTATTAATCCACAATACCTTTTATGTTTTATATTCTATTTTCTACTCTTTTTGGAGTATTTATTTTAAATACTCATCAATGCAGTATTTTGCTTTATTTCATCAGGTCCTATTTACATCATCACTGAATACTGCTTTTATGGCGATTTGGTGAACTATCTGCATAAGAACAGGGACAATTTCCTGAGCCGACACCCAGAGAAGCCAAAGAAAGATCTGGATATCTTTGGGATGAACCCAGCTGATGAAAACACCAGAAGGTGAGGGGAAAAAAAAAGGCTTACACTTTAAGGAAATATCATTACTAACCCTTACTGCATTCCTCTCATTCATTGGTTTAGAACCCTCCCTAATAGGTTTTAGAGGTATGGCAATGTTTCAGCACTTATTGTTCAGTCTCCCTAACATGTGTCTTAGATCCATGTTTCTTCTCTGTAGTGATGCCTGCAGTCCCAGGACCACAGTGGGTTCTCCATAGACATCCTGAGGTCACAAAGAACATTTCTATTAATAAAGCATAGTCCAGTGTTCCTCTTTTCTCTAAAAACATCCTTTTGCCTCTGCCCACCCAAGTTTTAAAAATAAAGCACAAGTACCTGATTTCCTTGTTTCCCTGCTTGAGGAATTCCCACTGTCTAAAACTCCTTCCATTCAAACAACCTGGCAGAGTTTGTTCTCCAAGCTCAGTCTCAGTAATTTCCTCATGGTTAAGGTTCATCCCAAAGCTTTTTCCAGATGATAGTGGAGGAAGTGTGTCATCATACATTCGGCAACAAAATAATGTTGTGAAGTTAGCCAGGATTTAGAAGGTGAACAGAGATTCCTTCAAAAAATCACTCAGGCAAATAGATCAACTGACTGGGTAGCTGGATACAGCCAGGATGCATGTGTTTGTTCAGCAGGACTGGATTTGTTACTAACTGTCTAGGTGAATAAATTGAATCTGTCATTTGGGGCACCTTGAACTAAAATCCTTAGATAGTAATACTTGAATTCAGTGAGATTTTAGGAACTTAGACAATATGTGTTTACATACCTGACTATTGACAAAAGGATAAGTTTGAAGAACTTGTGTTTGACTACAATGATGCATGGTAACATGTACTAATATGTGAGAATACATGGTGATGTTGTAATACATGATCTTTATGTATTCCCTATCAAGATACCAGCTCTTATATTTCACAGCAATACAATTGTACATCAGAAGAGAACTGTCAGATCTACAAGACGCTCTGGCAGGGAAGTTACCTAGGCAATACTAGCTGATACACCTATATTTTTTTCCATTTTCAGTTATGTGATATTATCATTTGAAAACACTGGAGAATACATGGACATGAAACAAGCTGATACCACTCAGTATGTGCCAATGCTGGAAAGGAAGGAGGGTTCTAAATACTCTGATATTCAGAGGTCTGTTTATGATCGGCCTGCTTCATATAAGAAGAAATCTGTGTCAGGTAATGTTGAACTGTCCCTTCTGCATACATCACTAATACAAATAATTCTTGTATAAATGTGTGTTTTATTTTTGCCCTCCATATGGACATAACTACTCAGCTGTGTTCTGCAAGCACTTAAGTATAAGCTAGAAGCTAAATTTCACCGTGCTCTGGAGTGCCTGCTCCCAAAGCAGAAGGACTCCAGTCGTGTTTGCTTCTGAACTGAAGTGCTGAGGGTTGTCCCCTGCCATGGGGCTGCAGGCAACCTTTGGAAGCAACAATTTTATCAGTCTTGTAGTTGGCAAGATTTTGAGCTACAGCAATAAATAATAATAATAGTAATTTATATTGTTCTGTTTCCACTTACATTTCATGTTAACTGACACTCACCAAATGCAGAACACTCCCAAATACTTTCCTGGATTATGTAATGAAGATAATGAAGTTGTCTCCCATTCCCTGGCCCTGTGCTCAGACACCAAATATGCTTTGCTTTAAAAATAGGCAACATCACTTCTGCCTGTAGGCCTCGGAAACTGAACCATATCCAGTCCCAGATTTACATGGCAGACTAATATACTCATATTGTGGTCTAGGACAGCTGGGGTAAATGAATCACTGGATTTTGACTGCTTTTTTGCTGACATCTTTCATAAAAAAAAAATAAGAACTGTTGCCATAGAATTCCTGACCCTTTTTGCTGGTATTGGATGAATCCCAGTGAATACTTGCTGGGAAACATAACAGTGTTCAGCAAAAGTAAACGGATAAGAATGTACACGCATGCACAAAAATCTAATGAAGGCACCACCTCTAAATAAATGTTTTTCTACCACATGCTGAATATTATAAACAACCTTTATAGGACTACAGTGGACCTTTTTAACTTCACCCTTTCCTGCAGTTTTCTGGGAAAAATAATACAGTATACAGACAGGAGAAAAAACAAAACATATTTAATTCTGGATGTTTTTAAGAATGCAGTATGTGTCAGTGACTGATGTAGACACTAAAAGTGGTTAGTTATTATGAAAAGGCTGGTTTGGTCATGGTATTCTGTTAAAGTCATCAGCTCAGAATCATGATAAGTAGGGAGAAATGAATGCTGCTTTCACACTCCACAGCACAAACACATTTTTCTCTCTTTTTCAATAGAATCGGAAGTCAAAAATCTTCTTTCAGACGACAGCTCAGAGGGCCTCAGCCTACTGGATTTGCTGAGCTTCACCTACCAGGTTGCACGGGGAATGGAATTCTTGGCTTCTAAAAATGTAAGTAAATAAAAGAGGAAGTAAAATGTAAGTAAGTGTAAAAACATCTCAATCTCCAACTATGGGTTTCAATTTAGATTTTGAATACAGGACACAATGTAATATTCTTTCTGAGGCTGTAGACAGCTTCCTCTCTTACCTGGAAGCTGAGATAACCATGGTGGAAAAACCAATCACTTCTTATGGAGTGAGCGTGCCAGAGATAGTGGTGGATCTAGGCAGGGTGGAGACCCCATACAGCTACAGGCCAGCATGGTCAGAAACATAGATGTATCATTAGTACATGATGGGTAGGAGGGGAAAGGGTGGAATCACTTTTGTTTCCACCCCATTGTAGTGCATCCGGATGAGACCTCACTGGTTCTGAGCACTGGTGTCTCCCTGCCCCTGTAAGTGGGGCAGTACAGGTGCCTGTTCAGCAGAAAGTCTTATTAAGACTGTGTCCAGAAAGTCAACAGACATTTTCGAGGAATCTTTGTAAGAAAAATGACCCTCATGGAATTAGCACATCATTGAACAACTTATTTTTTCTCCGTACAGTGTGTGCACCGTGACTTGGCAGCTCGTAACGTCCTCCTCGCTCAAGGAAAAATTGTGAAGATCTGTGACTTCGGGCTGGCTAGAGACATCATGCATGATGCCAACTATGTCTCCAAGGGCAGTGTATGTACTTTGTAATCTCCTGAGCTCTGCTTTAACTGAAATGAGAAGTGTCAGTTTTAAATGCTGTTTAATGTTCTTGCCATTCAGTGTTGGTTACACTAATAGACAGTTGGGATGAATGCTCCTGAGAACAATTTTTCTTCAGTTCATTAATTCCTGTAAATTTCCTACTTCTCTTTTCAGCTGAAAAGCACTTGGCCACACTTAGTGTTTCACAGACTTACATTTAAACTGGCAAGTTTTTGACTGGATAAATTATTAAGGAACTGTTGCTATGATATGTAGAGCAGTGACACATCAGTCAATGACGTATCCGACCTAGACGGGCGGTGCAAGATTTTGTATCATACCTTAAATCAGCCTGTTTTTTGCTAGTAGTAAAATGAATACAGTTATGGCTTAATTAGTTTTTGCTGGGAGTAAATATTAGCATTCCTTATAATCCTGGTACCTCTGTGTCATATGGAATTAAAAATACACACGATTCAGGTTAGCACAAGCTTTTTTGTTAGAGAGAAGTTAATCCTGGCTCTCAAACAACAGTTGTAATGGAAAGCATTTCTTTAATAACTAATCTGTGTGGTTTGGGGTTTCTTTCTTTTTGCTACAGACTTTCCTCCCAGTAAAATGGATGGCACCTGAAAGCATTTTTGACAATCTGTACACAACATTAAGTGATGTCTGGTCTTATGGCATTCTGCTGTGGGAAATATTTTCTCTTGGTATGTACTGTGAACTCTTTCTTATGTGTAGTGATTAAGCTTTTTCAGTTTAAGCTGTTTTACATAAAGTATTTCAAATTCTATAGTAAAAATATATGTGTGAAATTAACTGTTAGTTATCCTTCTATATAGGGTTGAAGAATTGGTGTGCCAGGCCAGGGTGGATTTTTTAGCTGTTATAATGCGAGAAGGACAATGCTCCTCCTTTGCAATGGGGTGCTTGGGCTGCAGCCCAGCCCAGTGGCTGGTTTGAAACAGTCTTTTCATGCACGTTTTGAAAGAGCCTGTCTTAGTCCCATTACAGAAAGAAAACAAATGTCAGTCTTCTGGGATGCTGATTTCTCATTTCCAGGTCAGCACTGTTCACACAGTTGGTTTATGGCAGCATAAAGTGGTTATGACAATGTATAGCAGTTATAGACAATATACAGTTCCCAGCTGGGAGCAGCCTGGCTCTTTCCTTCGCTTGATTAATGAGGGTCTCGTGCGGGTGGGTTGCCTGCTTCAGTGAGCGTGCATTGCCCAGATCTACTCTGAGCAGAGTTAATAATGCCTATATGGTATCTGCTACTGCCCCGCTGCAAGTCCAAGCCTAATGTTATTTTCTAGAATAAGTAGCTACTTCTCAGAAAACAGCAGTTGTGCCATTCTTTATGGTATGGTTTACTGTAGTCTCTGTGCTTCATTAGATCCTGAAAATATCCATTCACCAGCACCCTTGGGAGTCACGGGAGTGCCATGGGATAGCTCAGGAGCTCAGGCACAGCTAAGCCTGTGCTTCACTGCCCTACCTGTAAGGAAGGTTCTGAAGCCCAGTTTTAGGAGAAAATCCTGCTTTTGAAAGGGCTGGGATTTCTGGAGTAATATTATGGTATGTCTCCTCTGCCTGAGAAAGCTGCTCTTTCTCAGAAAGCAAAACAAATCCTCAGTGGTGTTTATTAAGCAGGTCAACTTTGACATCTTGCTGCAACACTAACTTCAGCTTGAATGGACCTTTTACACGTCAATGACAACTGAGCACAAGTGCTCTGATGTCTATATGCTGCAGCCCCAAATGGTCACTTAACCTGTCAGTGCAGCAGCTGAGCCCCAACTTTTCAATAACCCCTGCAACCAATACATTAGCTGTTGTCCAAAGCTGGTCGCTCAGGTGGGAAGACTCGGCTATGGCGGAGCCAGACTCACAGCAAGGCTTTGGCCTCACAGCTGGGATGAGGTGAACGACTTGCGCCATTTGACTCTCAGCTGTCCTACAGGTGCCAAAGGCACTAAAACCAGACAGAGCAAGTGACTTGCCCAAGGTGGCACAGAAAGCCAGTGGCAGAGCAGAACTGTGATCTCAGGTCTGCCGACTGCAGGCTGATGACCTGATTTAGGTATTATCCAGTCTCTGTGCCCCCTCAACATACTCTATTAACACCACAAATGGCTTTTATTTTTCTGAGTAGTACCCACTAGCCAACATTTCATGTCAGGGCTCAATGTGGCCAAGACAATAACTCTGATGTGAAACACTGGCTAGGGAATATTAATTTTGTTGGCATGTCAAATTATAGCGTTAAAACTTTTTGACGAGAACGGCAAGACAGTATTTGGGAGCTCTGCATGGATAGTCTAGTATAGAATAATATTTTTTCTTCACTTTTACCTGCAGGTGGCACACCATATCCTGGCATGATGGTTGACTCTACTTTCTACAATAAGATCAAGAGTGGATACCGAATGGCCAAACCCGATCATGCTACCAATGAAGTGTACGTGTGCATTTGGCTTTCCCACACCTGGCCAGTCTCTGGACACCTTCAGCTTTAGTTTTTGTTTGGTTACTCATTTTCCTTTGCCAGCTGGATAAATTAGTTTCCATCTTATCTGCAGGTATGAGATCATGGTGAAGTGCTGGAACAGTGAACCAGAGAAAAGACCTTCTTTTTACCATCTGAGTGAAATTGTGGAGAGCTTGTTGCCTGGAGAGTACAAAAAGGTTTGCTCTTTGGAACTGCCTTTGTGTTTCCTACATACTGGTTTAGAGGGAACTGTAACTGTTGTTCCAGCCATCAGAGCCATGAGCACTGACTGCCACACCCTAACCTATATGAATTACATTATTTGAAGAGGAACCTGGCATGTTCAGAGAAAATTAAACTAAGGTCACTGAGAGAAGCAATTCTGCAGTATTAGCTCGGAAGCAGAACTCCCAAATTCTAATGAAATCCTACCAGTTTAATGTTTCTACTGGAGAATGAGTTTTATATATATTTCAAGGGATTTTCTTGTCAGTGAAAGAATTCTAGAAAGGGGACAACTTGGTCCATGTGTACAATCTCCCTATCTCCCTTTTTGAACCCTGATACCAGCAAGTTTTTCCCTCATATTTCTGATACCTCTGGACGTGTTCTGCCTGCCACATAATTCAGTGTTTCATTTTCCCACCCACCTTCACTCCTTTCCCCCACTCCCTGCCCCTCTTTCACATCCATTTGCCTGCTCTGTGCTGCCACACTCACTCTTGCATCTCCTAAAACTGGCTTGTCTTCAAATTCCCAATCACTTGAAGATGAAGATATCCAGTGTTGCTGGCTCATAGAACAGAATAACTCCTGGGTTAATGGATCACCATCTGAAGAAAGGCAGCCTCAGTGAATAGCATCTAATGAGATATTTGAAATGAATATTTTCAGAGCTATGAGAAGATTCACCTGGACTTCCTGAAAAGTGATCACCCAGCTGTCACACGCATGAGAGGGGACTGCGACAACGCTTACATTGGTGTCACCTACAAGAATGAGGACAAGTTAAAGGACAGAGAGAGTGGATTTGATGAGCAGAGGCTGAGTGCTGACAGTGGGTACATCATCCCCCTGCCTGACATTGACCCTGTTTCTGAGGATGAGCTTGGCAAAAGGAACAGGCACAGGTATGTGAGATTTACAGACCACATAGCCCACAGTCACCATTCTGGATCATGTTTGGTGATGTGCATTAACAATTTTTAGCATCCTATTCTGCAAATGGTTTCCTTGATTCTGTTATAAACTACTTATTGGATGGTCCCATGTAGGTATGACAATATGACCGGCCACACTGTTTTCAATCAGAAAAATCTAATTTTGCCTCTTTTTCTGACTGTCAGGGGAAAGGGACTATTGGTAGAGTGCTCTTGTATGTCACTGGGACTCCTTTGCTAGCTTGTCCAAGTCACAGTGGTTGGCTGATGGCTCTGTGGGCACATTTTGCAACACATCTTGCCCCTACAGCTTGGTGCCTTAGAGCTGCATACGACATTTCAAGGGATTGATTTGTTCCATGTGAGACCAGGTCCAAAATTTGGGAGAAGTTGTTTTTAATATTTTTCATAGTATTCTTTTGACTGACAGCAGGGTATCCAGGATTTTTCACTGCTCCCTTGTCAGTTTGCATCACCACTTCCACTATAGCACCACACCGTGTATCCCTTGCTGTGGGTGGCAGTGGATTAATTCAGCCCTTCATTCATAGTATATAGAATTAGCAACCTAGAAACTTATTTGTTTTGATATTTTTTGTAATTTTCAAATGAGTGATAAACAAAGTCTCTAAGAAGCACTATCCAGGTTAAGATTTATTACCTCTCTCTCTTTTTCTTATCTTATTCTCTGTTATTATTATCTTATTTTCACCTGACTTCCCTAGATTTACCTGAATGACCTATTGTCACAACAGTGTCATAAAGCTATTTCTCTAATGAGTGTCTGGCAGAAAATACTTGGAGGAACATATGAACAACCTGCTCTTTTAAATTACAAGGCGGTTTCTTACTCGAGATACAAGATGTGTCATGCCTTAAGAAACGGGCGGTCAGTCACCCAAGATTGTGCTGTGGGTCAGAAAGCATGGAGGGTGGTAGTGTTCACTTCTGCTAGAGGCTGGAGTACTTACCTAGCCACATTTGCCACATTTCTTATCGCTGAGATGTTTGTCTCTTCCAGTTCCCAGACATCTGAAGAAAGTGCCATTGAAACTGGTTCCAGTAGCTCTACTTTCATCAAGAGAGAGGACGAGACCATTGAGGACATTGACATGATGGATGACATTGGGATCGACTCCTCAGACCTGGTGGAGGACAGCTTCCTGTAAGCCCCAGGACACCTCCCAGCCCTGCACATGGGGAATTTTGCCTTGTTGTCTACAGACTTCTGCTCCACAGAGAAAACCACTTTATTGCAATGTCAAGGATGTGAAGAGGAGGTGGATTTGTACAGAGAAAGTCCCAGCAATGGGCAGAGGAATCAACCTGACTATGAACGAAAGAGACACTTCAAAGATGGATTTTTTTAGTGTTGCTTCTTGCAGTACTTCAGTAGCATCTCAGTGTTGTTTGCTATTCAGACTTTCAGGAAACAAAAGAAAAGGCCACAAACAGACCGGTTTTGTGTTTCAAGGGCATTCATATGACTTTGATGGATCAAATTTCCACTACAGCAATACTTCGCCATTGTAATTATGTAAATAACTGTCTACTCAACGATCTTTTGAGGTGCACATTGAACGTATGCCATGGATTTTGGAAGAGATTGCTCAAGAATTTTGTGTACTTCCTCCCTCAATCTCAATGTCAGCTGCTGTTGAACTATCATGTGAATTGAAGAACATGCAAAAACCACTTTTGGACCAAAAAGGTCTAAAACCACAAGGGACTGACCGGTACTACAAAACGTGTTACTTTTTACCATTAATGCAAGTAAAGGGGAATAATAATAACAATAATAATTAAACCCAGTCTATAATAGGTGTTAGAAACCTAGTAAGTCTATTAACTATAGAAGATAGTTTTTTCAAAATAATACTACTACTGTTTTCAATAACACTAAATGTATATTTTATAATTCATTGTCCTTCAGTAAAAGCACAGTCTCAAGAAGCCTTTTTAGAATACAAACAAAAAAATTATGACCTAAAATTTTTATGAAACAATTGTTTTATTTGGCTGCACACAGAATCGTAACTGCTCTGGTTAGATAAAACTACTTTAACATGGAGAAAAATTTAAGATTTAGTTTTCTATCATAAGCTGAGTAGTTTTTCTAACCAGATATACTAGAAGCAATTATTGTCCTCTGATTAAATGAAGTTCTAAAAATTTAATTAAAAAAAATTATGCCAGATTTCCAAGATGCTTGAGAATGGAAGTTTATGATAAAGCACCAGCGACATCACATTATTAGAGTTTCATGGGTACTCAAAAGAAATCTTGTCCTGGGGTTAGTTGTGAAAAATTGATTTGATATTCAAACTGCACAAGGAACAAATATATGTCTCCTAGACTGGAACCCCAGATTAAATAAGCAGAAATAATTCTGCAGTGAATATTCTTGTCTTAGTTTTCAGGTTTAACCAGGAACAGAAAATTCTGACTATTATCTTTGCAGACTGTTACTACAAATGGTAATTGTATCCAAGAGTGTTTTTCAGAAGGTGCATGAAAACAAACCTGCTCTCAGCCTGCAATTGTTTTTTGACACCACTTACATGAACAAAGTACCATGATTACTCCTGTCACTGTAGAATGTATTTTTGAGATACGATGCTTTAGAAAACTTACATGTGAAAAAAGGTACACCACTGCCAAGGGCCCCATCCTTTCTGGTGCTCAACCTTCAAACTAAGCCTTAATTCAGCGTGATGAGTGCCTCACAGGACATGCTCAGCCTCTGGCACAACACAACTAATGCAAATGTGGTGCAGACTCATCCCTGTGTTGCAGTATTTTACCTAGGAAGCGTGAAAGATGGACCAGCAGTGACCGACTGAACATGCTGCTGTGTTAAACTACAGTTTAATGGCCCTAAGAAATGCTACGTGAGTCCCCTTGACTTCACTTGTAGACAGTTGTGGATCAAATGGCTGCAAATGTAAAATTGTCAGGGTTACAGGCAAATAATTCTGGGTCTGGGCTTCAAAATGTCACCTGGCTGAGGCTACGTTGAAGCATACTGCAGATGTGAAAACAGGACCTGAAGCGAGGCACCTGTGTTTTCAACCCCGATGGAGCCTGACAATCAGAAGGAACGGCGAGTGATGGTGCATCCTCTGTTTCTTGCAGTCAACAGATCAAAACTGAGTGTCTTCCTGGGAGCCTGTGCTTTAGCCAAACACATGTCACAGCTCTGTACGGGGGTAACTGTGAAATGTAAAGACTCTTGATACAGCCAGAACGGATGAGGTGCTGTGAAGTCTTCCTCTAACTAAGAACTATGAATTGAGGAAACACAAATTGTCTGTTGGATATCCTAGATATCTGAATGGCCACTTGAGACCACACGTGCCTTAATTTGCATGTGTAGTCATTACAGCTATACATTCAAATTAGGCAAGCAATTTCACCTGCATTTTTGCACATGGCCTAGTATTCTTCAGGGTTTGAAAATCAGCCCCAGCATGTTTTATTATACCAGTTACTGGAATCTAAGGACACTTTAATGTGGTCTGCCCTTCCCCTCACTGGTTTCATTCTGTATCTCGCAGTGCATCTCAGGGCTAGACCTAAGCAGTGGACATGAACCAGAGCTGGCTCACTTTCCAATGAATAGTTATGTTGATTCTCCATCCTGTCATGAATATTGTGTAGATGGACTGCATTCATGGCAGGGGTCTAGTCAAACTCAGCGCAGTGCAGGCTTGGAATCAGATAAACTGGCCTGAAAACTGGAATGAGAAACAGAGGAAGAGAGAGGATTTGCTAGAGAGGGAGAAGTGTGAGAAGATGTTTCATTTAGTTTTACCAGATTATCAGTATTACAAGCTTTTTTTTATGGCTTAATTTTGGAGAAGCCACTGGAAGAGATATTCCCAAACCTTTCACTATGGTAATTGTATAATGACAATCAGTGTTAGCCTATGAAACACAGCTTTTGATTTGGAATGGCCAAACAATTCCTTACAGCGTGGTCTGCAAATTGTACAAAATGGTCCTATTACATGATGAAGGACGTGAGATAAGGTGATGTTATACATCAATATGTATATAAGTATTTTTATATAGACTTCTAGAATACTGCCAAAACATTTATGACAGCTATATCACTGCCTTTGTTTATATTTTTTTTTTTACTGTGATATATTCCACAGGCACGTTAACTGTTGCACTTTGAATGTCCAAAAGTTATATTTTAGAATAATAAAGAAGGAAGTGTTTCCAAAATGGTGGCTGTTGTGACATATTTGAAGAAGGGCAAACTGGCCTGAGTGATGGTAGGCACAAAATGTATTTCAAAATGCCCCTGCTGATATTTTGTCTTTGAAAAAAAATCCTGTAAATTAAGATCTCTATATTTCAATAAATGATATATAATTTAAGGATATGTGAGGGGTCTATACTCACTTATTGAGAGGTGCTTATATAGAATCAGTCCTGCTTGGGAATTTTTTCCTCCAAAGTGTTTTTTGGTTAACTGAGTACTCTGCAGAGGCATTGAGCAGCAATGACAAGCAGGTGTCTCAGCCCTTCCAATGGGTACAGTGGGGAAGTGCCCATGGCAAACGACCTGGATAGCGAGTGACACCTGTGGGGAGCTATGCTGTCCCCCAAAACATGGCAGATGTGGTGCTCCAGTCACTGCTGCCCAGTCATTTGTCCAGGGCTCCCCACACGAGATGGAGCTCTTCTTAGGCTTGGCATCATGTGTGCTGGTGGCTTTGACATCTGCCAGTCGGCACACACCAAGGAAAGGGGGCGCAGGGGATACAAATGGACACACTGTGCTGTGTGTCCAACATGTATGCTCTGCACACTGTGTACGTTTTATGCAAAGGTGTTTTTTTTTAAAGGGACTAAAAGGAACCTATACCAGACTTTAGCCTAAAGCTCTTGATGATTACAGAGGATTAGCCAGCCTCACCTTTAAATGGCCATGGTTTTTCTGCTTCCAGCTATGGCTGCAAGCTCCTCTTATTTATGAACCAAACTAGATTTTGTCCTAAGGCTCTGTGCTCCCACAGTAATTAATGTTACACAGTGAATATAACTGATTGTGAATTTGAGTTTGCCAGCAGGAGCTGGGCAAGGCCAGCCATGGGAGAGCCCTGTGAACAGGCAGGTTAGCAGTCTCCTGTCCCTGGAGCAGTCACCTTTGTTAAAACATATTAATACATAATACATTAATTAATACATCATTAATAATAATAGAGACATTAAACATGTAATACTTGGAGATGAACTTTTCACCTAAAATCTCCGCCTCCTTCACCACTTCATTGCAAAGCAAAACCCTCCTCTCTTTGAGCAGGGTGCAGCAGCCCAGGCCCTTGCCTTAGGTGAGAGTTTATGCAGGTTCTCTCT
The DNA here is from genome assembly GCF_036013475.1 of Columba livia. Classification (NCBI taxonomy): domain Eukaryota; kingdom Metazoa; phylum Chordata; class Aves; order Columbiformes; family Columbidae; genus Columba; species Columba livia. The sequence continues at coordinate 29,062,452 of NC_088605.1, forward strand.
CCTTTGTGTCCTTGCTGAAGAGAAATCTTTATCCTACAACACTGCATGGACACACAAGCTTCATGCCACCTCAGGGGTTTGGGAAAGAGTCATGGCAACACTTGTGTCCTTACATCTGTCCTGATCAGTCATGCACTTGCTCTTCTGGAAGTACAGCAGCTGTGTGAGACATGAGGACTGATGGACTTGTTATTTCTGTTGTGCACAGTAAAGGCTGATGGTACCAAAATCCCTCCCTGTGCAAGAACCTGCAGCTGGGTACAGAGCTCATATTCAGTTCTCCATCCTCTTTCTCCTCTTTGCAGAGTGGGAATGCAATCTCCTGTGTGTAGAGTGTGGCTGTGGGTGCCTACGAGGGTGTGTCTACATTGGGGAGCATGGACGGTGAGTATCTCACCCTTTTGCGGAGGAAGATCCACTCTGAGCCAAAGCCTAAACCCTCACTGCACTGAAAACTGCAGCCCTGGTGTCCAGCAGGAGTCACAGTCATTGTCTTGCTCCTTGGCTCAAGGTATCTGCAAGTATTTGGTTGGAAATGCACAGGGACAGCCCACTGGCACAGGGCAGGGGCAGTCAGCCCAGGAGAGAGGAGCTGGGGGGAGAGCAGTACTGTGCCTGGAGCAGCAAAAGGGGCTGGGTCCTGGCCAGGATGGGAAGCGAAAGGTAAGGAATGGCTTTCCACATGGGCCCTATGAAGATTTAGCTTATGCAGGTAAACAGACCTTTGGCTAAGCTTCTGAGTCATTATGAGTGCTGCACAAAGTGGAGCAGCAGGTTCATCAGCCAGAAGCAAGTCACCCAGCCACCTCAAGATGCTCCTGGCAGTGCTGGGAACCTGAGTCATGGTGCCCTTGCAGCTGTCTCAGTGAGATGGCCACATCCCATCACCTTATCCCCATCATTAGAGGGTGTGTGGTACAGGAGCTGTGTGCTGGGGTAACCCCCGAGAAAGGCTAGAGGAAAGCAAAGGAAAGTCTTATCTGTGCTCGAAAATGAAGAAGAGGGAAAGTAATCTCATGGACCTGGGCTGGTCCTTGAAGCCAGCAGTTGGAGAGGATTCATTATGCCATGGGACTCCTATCACCGATGCCCACAGCAAGGCAAAGGGCAGGGCTCAGTGCTCATGGGCTTGTCCACCTGCCCCCACCCCAGTCCCGTTCCCCTCAGCACAGCCAGGGTGAGTGTGAGGGCACGGGCATGAGGCCAAAACACAGCGGGTGGCAGAGGAGACACCAGCCCCTTCCTCTGCTGGCACTTACATTCAGCGCCTTTAAAATGGAAAACTTCATCCAACCTCATCTTCCTCCATGTAACTGGAGATAATGATTTGGTACATCTTTAAAAATTTTAATGTAGCCTTACCTTTTAAAATACTTTTACTGAAATCAAGAGCCAAACTTTCCTTTTCCGAGTTGGCCACAAGATGGAAGCATCAGACAAAAATCTATTAAATTGTTCTTTTCCTCATCTCTTTTCTGTGTTTGTTTTCACAGCAGCACAGATGTGCTGCCAGTGTAGAGGCAGAACAGCTGGAGCCTTAGAGCAATAAGAAGAAATACATACATTGTCCGTCAGCTCCAAATGTCCTGTTTGGAAGAATTTTAAACCTGTTCTGATAACCATAATTTCCCATAGGCTGGGACCTGTGGTGAACACTCCTTTTCACAAAAGAAACACATGCTCAAGTGTACTCTTAACAAAGGGAAAACTAAAGGAGCATCAGGGAAGTCAGGGAAGTTGCCTAGAATTTTTTTGGGCTACAGTTGTCCATTTTGTGTTACAGCACAGAGCCCAAATTCAGCAAAGCCAGAAACTTCACTGATGACTCTCAAGCTATCCCTTATGGCACTGAAGGACCCTCTGCCTCAAAAAACTTGCCTCTAGTGAAGAAAGGGAGGGATTTAGAATAGAACATGATTTTAAATATTGCAAGCAATGAGACCTTAAATATCCTAAACTCAGCTAAGGCTGTATCTCTTACTTCTACATTCATTCTCTTCTTGCTTCAGTATTGTGCTGACTGTAGATGAGGGGCCAGAAGCACTCCTGAGCTGAAGACCAGACCCATGTGCCTTTGTGATACTCAAAATACCAAAGTAGTGTGACTGGTCTAACAGAACCCCTAAACTCTAACCCTCAGAAAGCATGCAGGTTTGAGGGTTAGTCTGGGTTCGTAACTACTCCAAATTCTGCAGCAAATTCTGATGTACCAGGCATTTCCATATCTACCCTGCCTTCAGCACTGCTGCACTCCACCAGCAGGAGCTTCACCTGCTTCATCATTTTTACATAAAAGTGATGCAAATTTTGTAAGAAGGGGCATGTGATTTATTAGAGCAACTGATAACAACTGAAAAAAAAGAGAAATAACTCAGGTCGGGACTTGAGGTAGGGCTTGCATATTTGAAAACTGTGTATTGTTGAACTCTAGTAATTGGCCCCAAAAAAGACATCTTTTGCATATTACTTGTGGGTGGCTGAGACAACAGCCATTGTGTTGCCATGAGTAGCATGTGTGAGCTGATGCGTTAGTCTTAGAAATGCCTACTTAAGGACAGCTCTAAGCTTTGAAATGGGAACCACCTTGTCAAAGGTAAGCCAAGCATGCACACACTACCAGCAGCAACTCTGCAGAAAGGTGGCTCCCACTGGCAAGTGAATTTTGGTGTATCTGTATTTATACCAAGTGCATTTGTGAGCTTGTTGATTGATTGCTTTCAAAGGTAGAGTTTTGTTTCGCTCACAATCTATTTGACATGCAAAATGATGGGTGCTTTGGTAGGTAAAAATGCTTCTATATTGATGTGGGAACAAAGTCAATGCTTTAAGGCCAACCTTCAATTATAAAAAAAAAATAATCTAGTGTCGTCACTTGATCTGGCATGCTGTATGACACAGACCAGAGGGTTTTCCCAAATTAATTCCCATTTGAACCAGAGCCTGTCATCTAGAAAAAAAGCAGTCTTTTCTCATCTCTGTGAATTCTTGTGTAAATATCAGGTTTTGCAGCTGCTTATATGCGAGACGAGTGTTATTAGTTCAACACTCTGGGCATGCATCAGACCAAGACTTATATTTCCACACTGTTTTCTCAGAGGAGCTCAGAAGCCAGTTAGGCATCATTTCTAGTCTGATCAGCTGGATGAGCGGGGGAGTGGGATTTCATCAACACATTTCAATCACTTTCAGTGTAGTTTTTGCTGGCTGCCTTTGGCAGTTTTGGTTATGTGTGTACAATATTCTGATGCTCTGTGTATGAAACAGGAATTCCTCTGACTGGAAGTTAGTGGAGGTGGATTGGCCTGAAGGAGGAAAGACGCCTGTAGCCAAAATTGTGGTATAACATGGTATAACATTCCTACCCAGTAAGAAATGTAGGTGGATTCGGTTAAATGTGTTTTTCCTCTCTGTCCCAAGACCTTTTCCAAGTTGTGTCTCCCCATTTGATGGCCCAGGGAGATTGCTCTGAGCAAAGCAGGAGGAGTGCCACTGCCACCTTCCCCAGGGCTTCAGTCTAGAGCTGCCTGCCCTCGGCTTTTACGTGTGCAAAAGCAGGAGTGGACAGAGGACACTCTATACCAATCCCAACTACGACATACTACAGCAATATGGAGCTTTTGCTAGTGCCTTCGGCTGCAAGCACAGGGGACTGTCCCTGTTCTGTTACAGCTGTGAACTGGTCAGGAGATGCTCTCCTTGACTTCAAGGTTGTTGGTTAAAACCTTGGCACAACCAGTGGGACGATTCTGGGGCATGACATATTCTGCTTTTTTTCTACTGTCTTGCTAAGACTGCACAATTTGTTCGAAGGTGCATTTGACTTGGCTGTTTTTCCTCCCACACACCTTTTTCAGCTTTCCCCCCTGGAGAAGAGGGCTGGGAGCTCTGCCGCATCCCTGCCCCAATTCAGACTCAAACAACTTCAGCCACTGCCACAGGCTGGGGTCAAAGGAGTCCAGCACCACTCCAAACCACTCCTGAGAGTCTGCATCTCTAACACGTTCCCACAGCTCCTCCTTGGATCCTCGGCTGTTCCCCTGGCAGTGAGAAACCCACAGAATAAAATACTGTGAAAAAAGTGTTGTTGAAAATGTGTAAGAGAAACGGCATTTTGAAGAGAAAATGCATTTGAAAATGTCAGCATTCTGTAAAAGAGGAAGAAAAAAAACGGTGCGAATATATGTTGCTTTACTGTCAAAAATTGAGCAGCCCAAACCTGTCCTGAGCTGCCAAAAATTAAAAACTTTATTCTTTGGCTCGAATATTTTGGTATTCAAATTTTCTCTTGAAAATGCCATGTTCGCTATGGAGAATGTAGAAAGCAAGCTTTTATTTTTTTCTCCCCTGTTGAAATCTACTTTTACTTCCTCCTTCTTGAAAAGGACCCCCCTTTCCATCCCTGGTGTTATGACATCTTGTGCTGACACCAAGACTGCGCTGCTACAAGGACCTTTCATAAGAACAGCTGTAAGAAGTTTCCTTACAACTCCAGGGGAGTATTTATGAGGATTTATTATCCTAGCAGCTTCCAAAAAAAAAAAAATCTGGTGAAGGACAGGAGTGCAAGAGCTGCTCTTGCCAGGGTGCCACTCAGTGAGCGGGCAGGGGACTGGCGCAGCCTGCCCAGACATGAAAGATGCACTTTGTTCCTCTGCTCTGCCCCGTGGCAGCCAGCTGTGGGAGCTGGGGAGATCCTCCTTTCCCAGGGGCATTGCTGATGCAAGGGATCACGTGTCCACGAGAACATAGTGGTGCCTGTGTCTGGGCACATGCCCGCCTGCCTGCCTGCCCACAGGGCAATCACCTTTATGGCCCAGGAGCCACGCAAAGGAGGGGTCTGAGCCCCACCGTGGTCTTGCAACCTCATGCCAGTCAGAGATATTGCTGGTGCTGCCCGGGTTTTACCAGCCACCAGGAAGGGCTTGTAAAAGGCATCATGTCTGTCTGTGAACCTGCCAGACTGTCTCAGCTAGGGGAGCTCTGCTGCACCAGCACTGAATTTTGTCACAAAGCTGCTCAGGTCATCTTCTTCTCCTGTACCAAAGAGTGAGCATGCGGCTTGTGAGAGTGCTAAGTCAGAATAAAGGGTTTTCTTACATATCTACAGAATGGTGGTGATGTATCTCATGGCAAACCTCTCTCCCTGTCTTCTTCTATCTCCAGCAGCTTGACCACCACACTGTCCCCATCCTCCCATCATTAATGCACTGCTGGTCCTACTACTGAAACCCATCTGACTTGTGCCTTGGGGGGAATGGTAGCTCTGGCCAGGAGACCCCTCCAGCAACAGGCGATAGCACTGGGTCATCTGCTAGTGAGGGAAGGAGATGAGTAGGAATGGGACCATATGAGGCGAGGGTAAATGTTATCATCTAGCACACCCTATAGTGCCAGCAAAGATCAAACCCTGTCACCATTGTCCAGGACAGAGCACCTCAGTTCTCATTCACAAAGGAGCATTTCACAAGGATGTGGCCAAGAACAATTAAGTCCAAAAGCATGATGCTCCCAGACCACTTAGAGGGACACAGGGACAAATAAGGATTTGGCCTTGAAAAAGTCACCAGAAGAACTTCAAGAAACCATGAAAGCAGCCACTTTGTCCTAGTTCTGCACTGAAGGACGCCCTTTCAGGGTTCAGAGTGTTTTTTGGTTCTGTCTTGAAGTTTCTTATTTCCACGTGTTCTTACCATCACTCAAGACATGCTGAATTTTGTGCATACCACTGACTAATTTCACTTAAGCCAAACAGCTGTCAGATGGTAGCAGTGATAGCTCCATTACTACCATTATTCCTGTTGGCAATCTGGGCTGGTTTCAAACAGTTGACAATTGATCCTTCTGTCAACTCCTCAAACCACCCATTCTTCCTTCTAGCTAGAGTTTTAAGTCAAGTAGCCATAGTGTCACAAGATTGGATTGTTTATATTTCTGAAAACATATACATACATGTATATGTATACAGGTATACAATGTATACATGTAACATATACATATATGTACACCTCCCTTTGAATGGTCAAGCACTCCAAATATTGGTCATCTGGTGCGTTGAAATATATCCTCTGCATCATTCATGAAATGAAAATAAATGTCTTGCTGATTTTTTACATTTCATTAAAATATCTCTCAGAAAGTTTTGGAATTATTTGGAAGTTTTCCACTTTTTACGGATCTGGAAAAAACAAGATTAGAAGAGAGAAGAGATTTAATTTAGTAAAAATTATTTTAACAACAGCAATAGAAAATAAAATATTGTCTGTCTTGTGTGATCCAGTCTAGGCTGAGACCAAATCTTTTTAGTAGAGCAGGCAGATCTTGAAGACATACAATTTTTGCTAACTATCTGAATCCTTCTAGCTTTAGTAGTTCTGTGACTAGAAGTGCTCAAAGGCTGGACAGAAATACTTCAAACCAATAGAGAATATTAGTTTGTTGTAGAAGTTATACCTCTTTCAAACTTTTCATTATGTTAACAGGACTGCATCAAAAAGGGTTTATTTACATTTTGTCTAAAATCTAGACACGCAGTTCCATCATATCAACTTTTGGATGTGACTTTGTCAGTAATTCTGTAGAATAAATTCGGCTAAATATGTAGATGTACAGCAATACATCTGTTAAAAACGGCCATATTTTCTCTCTGGAGACAAAACTTCACATGAGATACAATTATTTTGGATGGAGTAATAAAAGCAAAGTGTGGCAGGCAATAAGACGGTCCTAGGGAAGGAGGGATGATCTGCAGTGACTGGGCTTGTCTGTGCCCTGCTGCCCATGTGTCCTGCCTCAATATAACCCCTCCCCAGCTTAGACTTTAGCAAGCCCGGCTCTTTTTACAAATAAATTGCCAGAAAGGTCTCTTAGTGTGCAACAACCAGAAAGTGGTGACTGATAAATACTTGCCTTTCCTGCTTCTCTCGCTGTTAGTTCTGCAAACATATAATGATGGAAGTCACGAAGTAGCAATACCATTCTCCTTTCTTGTCGTTCCCCTCCCTTAAGGCCACATCACCCCCATTACATGTCAGCGGTCAGAACTTTGGAAAATCAGTTTGACTCCTTCTTCCCTTCCTGCAGGTGTTGTGACTCATTCATCTGAACATTGCTCTGGAGGGCACAGCTGCTTTGCTTGGTGCTCACTGCAATACTTTGAATCACTGCTTGGTCTTGGGTTTGAAACCTACAGATTTTGAAGGGACATATATGTGAGTCACTGTTCAGGACCACAGCTAGATTGTCTCCTTAAAATACTTATTTTCATGCAAGACTTGCCCATTGGAGAAGAGAAAGAAAAAGCAGAGAAGCAGTATTATCAAAACAATAAATGGACAATATGCACCAGTCCCCCAATACCATCTCCAGATCCTGAATTCATGACTCTTCAGTACTTTGTAAATGAAGGTCCATTCCTGTCTCTGCTTCCAACATATTATCACAGAGTTATCCAAAATATCCTCACATGATGTTTAATTCCTATTTATCTTCTGGTGCAAGTCTGGAAAAATTCCTACTATGTAGAAGGATTTTGACTCAAAGTCTGTCTTGATTACTCACTGGCTGACATTATTAGCCCCGATAGATGTCTAGGGGGCAAAATGATGATGGTGCTCAGGAAAAAACCTGAAGCATTGCTGTACCAAATAACAAAAAATCATAGGCTGATCCTCCAAGGTATGATTTAAAATCAAGCCAAAACATGATGGGTTCTTTCGGTTCCACTTGGTGGAATTTCAAGTTGTGCTTGGTTCATACGATATTTATCTGCAATTATGAGAGCTAGCAATGCATGTTGCACAAATGAAAGTGAACAAGCTGTGATTCCAGCAGCTGGGACTTCACCATCCATCACAAAGACATGGCAAAGCAACCTGATACAATGCATAGCCAATCCAACTCTCCTGCCAGCACAGAAGTCCATGGGAGTTCACAGAAGATTTTAGGGCTCCTTCTCCAGAACTGCATTCTCTGGGAAAACCACCAGTATTTAGATGATTAAGTGGTATTATGTGCACTGTTACCTGCTTTGGCAGGGAAAAAAAAAAATCCTTCCTCTTGTCTTTTTCAATTTGCTCGTAACATTTTAAAAATGAGAATCCCAGAAGCTGTTACTGAACAGTACTGGAGATTGACTGGATGAGCTTTTATAATTAGCAGTAATTTGAATAAAACTGAAAGAAAGTTTAAGGGCTATACTCAATAGGAGATCCGGGCACTGCTTTTGGTCTCAAGTATTTATACCCAGAATCAGAACTGCAAGAAAACAATTATTAACTTCTATTTGTCTCCCCCTTTTTCACAAAGGGCAGGTTTATACTCTGGCTTACGTGCGGTCGTTAGCATGTAATAACATAAACACCCATATTCCCCTATCAAGCTGAGTTGTTCATCTGCTTTTCGTCTTCTGCAGGTTCAGATGGCTGTGTGTACACAGTCGCAGGTGGACGTGCGGGGTCTGGCTTGGATTTGACACTTCCTCTTTCATCTCGTCCATTCCTAGGGAGGCAGCAATGAGCGTTTCATATCTCTGAAGTCCATTTCCTTTAGCTGCTCCCTGTCATTTCCTAGCAGGATTTGTCTGTGTATGTGAAGGCACAGCTGGAAAGGGTTGGTGGTTGCCCTTTTTTTCCTACATTTACGCTGCCTGTGTGCACGGAAGCTGTCAAGGAGCCTGCAGGGCTCTTGGTCGCCATGAAGAGCGGTACAGGAGTGTGACCTCAAACTCTTCCCGGCACAAAAATAATCTCCTTAGTTTAAATTTGGTAATTTCTGGGGGGTTAGATGTATAATTATTTTCACTTTTTGCTTCTTGAAAAATAAATTAATGAGGAATGGAGAACTGAGAATCAAAACTGTGTGTTTTACGCTAATGAGAAGAGGCAGGAAAAGAGCAGAGACAAGTCCACAGGTAGGGAAGGTGCTAGAGATTAAACGAACTGAAGTTAAACCTGGCTCAAAGCTTGCCGCAAAGGAGCAGCTATAGGTAAAGAAAGGGCACTATTCGAGGCAAAGCTGGTGTTTTAGTGCTGGAGTTAGGTTGTGGTTGAACTCAATCCTGAGGGTCTCTTCCAACCAAAATGATTCTATGATTCTATGTTTATACAGCAGCTGTGAAATCAAAGGCAGATACTAATAGACTTCCTTCAATTTGTATCATACCATAGCTGTCATTTAAAAATAACATTAAATGCACAAAAAAGTTGAATTTAATATGTACATTTCTAGTCTGATTTCACAAAATCTCCCACCCCAGCTGTGATGAAGCTGGCATTCTCTATTTACCAACAGAATGACCATGGGAATTTACCAACATCTTACCGTAGGAATCTCTACCTTTGTTTGCTAAAGGGATGCTGTCAAAATGATACCTGCTTATTTCCTAAAATCAGTTGAAAGTAGCTGGAGGATTACACCTGCCTTTGCTAATTTCTGTCATTAAACAATTTCCTGTCTCCAGTTTCGTGCTTTATTCCCTGCTGGTGTCCAAGGGATGCATGCTGACAGCTGAAGACAGTTACTGTTGTGAAACACTGGCACTGCCTGTGGGGCCATGAGCAGCAGCAAGGCTCACTGGTGAGCCTGGGTGAGATGTTTTATTTTGTTTTGATAACCATTTAGAGTGAGAAAAATGTGGCTTTGGCAGATCTGGCACTGTTCACTAATTGGGCTGAATGTGCAGATTGACTAAAGCATGTGTTTATGGTTTGAGAGATCCAAGTTCAACTCCACCATCTGTTTGAAGCTCGTTTTCCCGCAGTCCTGGCTGAGCAGGCTCCGGGTTGCGTGGGGCTGGCGGGTGCAGAAGCTCGCTTTCTCGCTGAAGCTGTTACACTTTGCATACAAAGATTAAATATTTATTAGTGCTGATGGTCCCACATGTCCCAGCTCCCACCTGGGTGCCCTGATCACTACACTGTAATGCTCCCTCTGGAGCAATTCATGTTCAAATGTAATGTGCAAAGTGAGACCATGTCAAGGGAAGAGACTGCAGAAGCCTTTCAGTGCTGCACAACAGTTTGCAAGGCTAAGATAGTCTCCCGGGGAAGGGATGCAGATGCAAATCTCCTTGTTCAGAGGAAAGCAGAGCAGAATTGGGGTTTCCTTCACCTTGAATGTGTGCTGAGCCTGCAGCTCTGTGGGGTTCCCCTTAGGTGTGGAGTCTTCTCCAGTCTCTGAGCTATGTAGGGGACCATGAAAAGTTTTTAATAAGCCTAAGCCTGCAGAGGAGATTTAATATTCTTTGTACTAGAGTCCTCATCTGGTAACTTTGGGGGATTTCAGTAAATCAGAAGAGCTAGAAACAGGTGGTGGAGATGCTTGGGTAAAGGGGTGCAATACCTGGTAGAAGAAGATGAACTAGAAATAGCTGCATGCTTTTTATCAATTCAAGTGAGACACATGAAAGTATTTCTGAGGTCTAGAGACTGACACAATCAACGACACAACTGCAGAACCAAGTCTTTCCTTCCAAACTTCACGGGCCATAGTGGGTAAATATAGTTTAGATACAAACATGTTTTTAGATGAAGAGTGTTCTTTTACATCTTTTTTCTCTCTGCTGAGAGTGCCAAGTAGTACCAGTCTGGAAGTAATTTCTGAAATGTGGACATCTGTCTTCTAAGATCTGTACTGAAAACACCATCTTTTTTCATATGGCTCACCAAACAAGTCATTCATTAGTAACTAATTTCAATCTGTAATGACTTGGTTCTGATTCATGATTGTAACTCTTAAGGTTTGTGACATTGACAGTGGGGTTTGCACGAGCATACACTTTGGGTGCAGAAGTGAATCTGGCCCTCTTTCTGGTCAGACTAACAATTGTCATACGATGTGTCACAACTCTTCATCAATCTGCAAAGCTCTTCTAATGTCTGAGAAAGAAAAAGCTGCAGAATAACATCTACACCATAAAATTACTCTAAAAATAACAGCTAATCTCCTGTTTGAGATGTTAATTTATAGAAGGAAAGGCTTTGGAATAAACCCCAAATCTTGTAATTATGTGACTTTTTTTCTTGAGGAACATAAGCAATTCTTCTGTCCTTAGCTGAGAAAGTATGTGCTGTGTTCTAGCCCCAAACCTTTTAGCATTAGCTAAAAGGTATTTCACACCAGTCCACATGTAAGAAAAAGCTTTTCATCAGTCTGAAGTAAGGTATAAACAACCTCAGGAAGTTTGGAATATGTTATTAAAACTGTTCTCTAGTATCCTTGTTACAGGGTGTTTTGGCATCACATTCTTTAGTGTAAGCTTATTATGTAAGTCACTTGTTGGCTGCACTCTGATCTGTCCCATGATGTCTAATCAGAAAATCACATCGTTCTGTAAGCAGGGTGTGAAAAGAGAGACAGTGTGCTGCCCTTCATTTAATGATTCATCCATCTTCATTCCCTTCTCTTCTAACCCCTCTCTGTTTCTGGATTTCCGCCTGCCCATGTCTTGGGCATGTCTCCTGGCTTTCTCCATCCCATGCCTTGGGCATACCTGCACCCAGATCTATCCAGTCTGGCTTTGGGCACATTCCTGAGCACAGTGTCAGGGATGTGCTGGCCCCCGGGCCCTGCTGCAGTCAGGAGAGAGGCTGTGGCACCCCCTGGGAGCGATGTGCACAAAAGCTGGCATTAAAAAATTTAGGAGACTGAAGAGGAGCATTACAGGGCATGAGCTGAGCCTTCTGAGAAGATGGCCACACACACCATCCCCTTACAGGCACGTTACTGCCTTCAGGTTTTGCAGAGAGAGATGATGGAGTGATGCCTACAGTTCTGCTGAAAACAAGAGGTTTTTAAATGCCGAAAGGGGAATGGGGCACCCAGATGTCTGAGATTCCACCTTCCAGTCAGTGACTCTGCCTCTTGCCTCACATTCGACATATTAAACTTAAGGCTGCCACAGGCAGACCCTATACCTAGAGGATTTTGAAGATTAACCAAAATGTCAGTCTTGGATAATGCTTTGAGGCCTTGTAGCTGTGGATGTGACACATACTATATTTATTATCACTTAGGAGGTATAAGTATACATGGTTGCAGGAAAATATGAAACTATGGAAACATGAATATGAAGCATTTACAGTGCTGTACAAGGAAAACCATCAGATAGTTATTTTCTTTGACAGTGTATCTTGAAATGAGTAGGTCAGTGTGTTCCTAGGATGACATCTGATACCTCATTTGTTCTCAAGAGAAGTCTTCAAAAGTCTTCACACTTTTGTCACACGGCTATAGTAATCTGTCTTTTTAAAATACCCTTCACCCTGTCCTTTTAGTAGTGCTCCTCACACTGAACAGAGCAAAGATCATAAATCACCCCACAGATTAAGTAACGGGGCTGAAAACAGCTGGGCAATGGGGACGGCAGAGCATTGCTACCACCGAAGCAAAAGTGAGCTCAGACTTGTGGTGAGGTTATCTGAAATGCCCAGAAGTCCCAGATTCGTATGAATTCAGGCTCCCTCAGGGCTTCCTGCACTGCCTATCGAGCTGCACCAGTGGTGGTGCTGTGGGGGCCAGTGATGGCCACAGGAGAAACAGGAGGAAGACAGGGACCAAACAAGCCTTCAGATATCTTGCCATTTCTAACGCATTACCGAATTTTGACATGCTTTTGCAGGAGTAGCAGGAATAAATACATTGATGGTAATGGCTGCGGGTAAAGAAACCCATGAGGGGGACCCTGCCAGTGTTTGCAGATACTTTTTCCAGAATTGCTTTGGAGGTGGGGCCAACCCCTAATATTTCTTTGCTCCTCTTTACACAGAAGTGTGTTTAATGCACCATTTTGAAAGGGTTGTTAAGAGGCTGAATGATGCTATATCAGGGTCTTTATTAACAGAGCTGTGAGGTAAGGAGAGAGAAGCAGGAGCAGCCAAGCCTGAACCCTGTGGTGGGGCAGGTGGTGCAGCTGGGGAGGCATGTGAGTAGCTGTGGTGGCCAGGAGGGATGGCAGCAGCATGCATCACTGCAGGAGAAGGAGAGGACAGGTGAGGAAAGCTCACTCAAGGAATATGCTGGCAGAGGAAGAGATGACACAGCAACCCAGATATCTAGTCTGTCCTCCTGGCAAGTCGGAGCTGATAGGTAAAAGCTGCTATGATTGTTATACACTAGTTATGAGCTATATATTGTCCCTCATAAATTAAGCATGTGTTAACAAACTATTATCTGTTAATAAGTACTATCCTTTAGGTAAAACATAATTTTTCTGCTCTTTCTCTGGCTCTATATTTTACATCCACTGAAAAATGCAGGCCTGGATCTACTTATTTGCTTATCCGAATTGCTTTTGCTGCTTTTGCTACCACAGCTATAAATTTCCTAGGAAGCCACCCTGCAAAGCCTCGGTAGGGATTTGAACCTTTTTGGTGATGGCATCATAAATAAAAAATTTCTTCAAGGTCAGTCAAATCAGAGGTATTGTTCAGAGCTTTTTAAGTAGCTAGCCTAGTGCTGAGTCAAACGTATTTTTCTTGAGTTGGTTTGTATTAAAGGCCTGAGCTGCAAACCTTACTCAGGCAAAATTCCCATTTATTTTAACCAGGCACTCAGCTCCTGTTGTGGCCTTATTTTGCTTGCTTTGGTGGAAATCAACGTGCATAATCTTCTGACTTGCACATACAGTGCAACAATAACCTTTTTTAACCAGGTTACCCTTGTTCACCCAGTGCAGACAGTAGGAAGTAGGAGCGAGGGAGGGCTCAGGCAAACCACCTGGCCAAAGCCAGCTCCTGAACCTCAGGCACAACTGGTTAAGGTCAACTTGGGGACCTGCCCATTCTCCTAGGACAGCATAATGTCTTTCAAGGATGCAGAGGTGGCCTTAGCTTCATGTAGTGATACACCTGGGAATATGTGAGATTGCCTCAACTGAAGACAGCACTTCACCTATTTTTTATTATCCTTATGTCCGGTACCATGGGGTTTCAGGGCATAATTACTGCTATATGCTACCAGTGGGTTTTCACAGGTAAGTAGCTCCATGAGCTCTATGTGTTGCTTGCCAAGAGCAGTCAGATCTCTCAAAAAATCACCCCACAAACTGGTATTTGCAGCTCCAGCACCATTGCCTAGCTGCCTAGTTAATATATCTTCCAAGGCTCCAGATTTTTCTCCCTGGACCAGAAGTAGACTAATTATCTTGAAATGTTATTTCAGAGAGCAGGAGAGTGAGGTGAGGCAGCAGTAAGTGAGGTAGAAAATGAAGGTGACCCGTTCGTGCAGCACAGGTGCTCCCAGAAGGTCCTGCAGCTCCTGGAGCTGCTCTGGGCATGGGGCCGGGTTCTGCGACCACACGGAAAGAGCAGAGGATCTGGCTTGGCTCTCAAATGGGTGTTTACAAGGCAGGCAGAGGAAAAGTGGATGTTTTACTTGAAATGTTATGAAAATTGCTGAGAAATAATGCCTGTAGAAGGCAGTTCTCAGAGTCTATTTCTGTTCATGAGGGACAAAAAGGCATGCATCAGAAACAAAAATTCTGCAAATCCATTTGCTTTTATTTTACCACTGCAAGGTTCATGAACTGAAAGAAGTTTGAGAAATGTGACTCAGTTTCCAAGTGGAATTATACTCTTTATACTCAAACCTATTGTTTTTTCAATTGATTTTTCCCTCTATGCAACAATAGTTAAACCTTATACTCAGTTGCTTGGCTAAGATACTAATAGGATTAAAATCTACAAATACAAAAGATACAAACCAGATTGTGTTATCTAAAATATACATCCTCTCCTGTCATGCTAGTAACTTAAGTTCACACGGTGTAAACAGAGAACTAACAAGCTCTGGTATTGTCGTTCGGGCTATTTTTTTTTTAAACATAAACTAGCTCCAAGCAGCTCACGGAGTTCTCTGAGAGAATCAGATACATAGATTTCAACACGACTTCAGTCCACAAGCATTTGATTGATATAGTACAGTACTCCTGTTCATATAAATATTTGAAGTTGGAAAAACCTTCTGGTTTTAGTTCTGTTAAAATAAACCAGTTTAAGCTAACTTCCCATAGCAGAACAGTTCTCTCTCACACACACACTTATCTGTGTGCAGCTCTGCTTCTCATATGTAGAACCTCCCCATGAATGATGAGGTTTGTGTAGCCACTTGGCCCTTCTTGTTTCTTACAACCCAGCAGGAAGGCAGCAGTGACCTGATCCAAAGTGAGGTGATTTTGCAAAGCCCAAATTGACTTTGCAAGACACTGTATAAACAGGTTGTAGTACCACTCACTTTCTGTGTTTCACATTTTTCTAGAGAATTCAGTCATTCTCCACACCCCTCATGTGATCTGCAGATGCAGTGCAGCGGTTATAGAGGTGACTGCCACCACGCTGAAGGGCTTGGAGATCTCATGGTGTCTGTCAGCCAGTATGATTATTCATGTGGAAGCTTTTTTGTTGCATTCATTGCTTTCTGAAAACATAATGCTACATTTTTACCTTGTTGTTCTGAAAAAATATTGTTTCCAACTAGAGAAACTCTTCATAAACAAATATCTGAGAGAATGGAACTGGAGACACTGCAGATTCCTGTTATCCTGAGTAAGGAAACCCAGAAGAGAATTGCCAGCAAAGTAGGAATTGCAACTGACATTCAAAAAGATTTCTGGGATGCTTGGTTCGACAAATTCAGAACTGGAAAGCATGTGTAAGAAGCTGCAAACAAAGAAAACAAAATCTAAATGTCAGAAAAATCAAGAGGTTGATTCTGTAATCAGCGAAGGCAGAAGATGCAGTGAAGTCGAAGGCATGAGACAAAAAAAGGCTCTCCTTTGTTGGGATATGCCTGTTCTTAGGTTTTTATTTTCTCTTCTAACCTCTCAGGTTCTCTTATAGAACTTTTCCTTGCCTCCAGTTTAAGTGATGAAAATACCATCTTCCTGGTTACCAGCAGCACTGACCACAGTGCCGATGAGCTCAGTTATCACAGACGGGGAGGAGTTGTCTGAGGGACTCCAGTCCCAGTCATTTAAGGACCTTCAATTCAAGACTAATAAATGCAAGTACCAGCAGAAGTCAGAAGTGATTTTTCAGATGCCACTCATGTGCCAGCAGTAACAAGATGTCTGCAGGAGCCAGTGACAAGTGTGACTCACCAACCATGATGCTGCTCCCAGCATGGTAAGAAAAGGCTCAGAGATGCCACCAACACATGATACATGTGTTGGGAGTCACAGTCTGGCTCCCAGTGAGGAGGTAGCTTCAAGGGCTTTGCCATTTTGCCAGCCTTGTTCATCCATGGGTTGATGTATCATAGAATCATAGAATCGTAGAATGTCCTGAGTTGGAAGGGACCCACAAGAGTCAATGACTCCAACTCCTGTCCCTGCGTATGACAACCCCACAGTTCACATCATGTGTCTGAGGGTGTTGTCCAGTCTCTTCTTGAGCATTGTCAGGCTTGGGGCTATGACACCTCCCTGGGGAACCTGTTCCAGTGCTCCACCACCCTCTGGGTGAAGAACCTTTTCCTAACGTTCAACCTAAATCTCCTCTGGCACATCTTCATGTTGTTCCCTTGGGTTCTGTCATTGGTCACCGAAGAGAAAAGATCAGCGTTTGCCCTTCCTCCTCCCCTTGTGAGGAAGCTGTAGGTCATGATGAGGTCTCCCCTCAGTCTCCTCTTCTCCAGGCTGAACAAACCAAGTGACTTCAGTCGCTCCTCATACGGCTTCCTTTCCAAACCCTTCACCAACTTCGTAGCTTTATATCTTTTTCATACTGTGGTGCCCAGAACTGCACACAGTGCTCCAGGTGAGGCCGCACCAGTGCAGAGCAGAGCGGGACAATCACCTCCCTGCCCGGCTGGCAATGCTGTGCTGGAAGCACCCAGGACACGGTTGTTCCTCTTGGCTGTCAGGGCACCCTGCTGGCTCATGTTCAACTTGCTGTCGACCGAACCCCCAGATCCCTCTCCATGGAGCTGTTTGCCAACATCTCATTCCCCAGTCTGTATGTACAGCCAGGGTTGCTGTATCCCAGGTGCAAAATCCACCACTTGCTCTTATTGAACTTCACATAGTTGGTGATTGCCCAGTTCTCCAATTTGTTCAGATCCCTTTGCAGGGGCTCTCTGCCCTCGAGAGTGTCGACAAGTCTTCCCAATTTTGTGTCATCAGCAAACTTACTAAGCAAGTCCTCAAGTCCTCAGTCTAAGTCATTTATAAAGACATTGAAGAGTGCTGGCCTTAATATGGATCCCTGTGGAACCGCACTAGTGACTGGTCGTCAGCTCAGCATAACCCCATTTACTAGAACCCTTTGAGACCTGCCTGTCACCCAATTGCTCACCCACTGCATTGTGTGTTTACCCAGTTGAATGCTGGACAGCTTGTCCAGGAGGATACTGTGAGAGAAAGTATCAAAGGCTTTACTGAAATACAAAAAGATCATGTCAACAGGATTCCCTTGGTCAGCTAGGTGGGTAACCTTGTTGTAGAATGAAATGAAGTTGTTCAGGCAAAACTTTCCCCTCATGAACCCATGCTGGCTGTGACCAATGACTGTGTTGTCTTTCAGATATTTTTCAGTAACTCCCAGAACAATCTTTTCCATGATTTTGCCAGGAACAGAAGTGAGGCTGAGAGGTCTATAGTTGCCAGGGTGGCTTTGTCCATAGCTTTTCCAGAAATTGCTTCAAAGTGGCAGTAACTTCTTTAATTTTTCTTTCATGCAGGATTGCTAATGTTTTTTGTAGTGAGTATCTACCCAGCTCGGGGGTAGGAGCCTCCCAGCACAGCCAGGATGGTGAGAGTCATCTCCACTGATTTCACTGGCAAAGTTGACTTTGTCCGTCATCCTGCATAGAATCACAGAAATATAGAATGGTTTGCATAGGAATGGACTATCAGTCATCCTGTAGTCCAACCCCCTGCCCTGGGCAGGGACATCTTTCACTAGACCAGGCTGCTTTAAGCCCTGCCCAGCCTGCCCTTGAACGCTTCCACGAATGGGGCATCCACAGCTTCCCTGGGCAGCCTGTTCCAGTGCCTCACCACCCTCATAGAAAAAACTTTCTTCCTTATATCCAAACTAAACTTACGGTCTTTTAATTTAAAGCTGTTGCTCCTTTTCCTGTCAGTACACACCCCAGTAAAAAAATCTTTCTTGCCTGCCCGTGCCCACACAAAGCCGGTGATGCACAGAGAAGGTCACAAATGCACACCAGCAATGGAAGACGCAAAGCCACCTTTCTGTGTGAGCTGAAGTGAAGCAAAGGCACTTGCAGTGTTTGTTCAAATCTGGCCAGACCAGGCTGGTCCTATATCCCTGCATGTTCCTTCCTTGAAGCAGCCATCTGGTACAATGTGATTTGCAGCTTCCCTTGGTCCCACACCCTGTGCCAGACGTCTCTTTTCCGTGAATCATAGTATCATAAGATACCAGGTTGGAAGGTACCTCAAGGATTATCTGGTCCAATCTTTCTTGGCAAAAGTACAAAATTATTTCAGGGTCAGGAAGGCTGTGGCTACTTCTAGCGAGGAGTGAACTTGAAAGCCTACACAGTGGATGGTTTTGTGCTTCCTGACACATGGAAGTTAATATAACGTCAAAGTTTAAGGAGGGAGGCTCTCTGCTTTTACTTCACATTTGTGACTTTTTCTTTGTTTGCTGTTGTTTTTTTAAATTCTGGCTTATACAGGTGGAGCCAGCCTATGCATTAGCTTCTTCCTGTCTGCCTGTGGCTTAGCTTTATATTTTAAGATCGTTTTCATTTACAGGAAACGGGAAGCTGTGGAATGCAAAATATCATTTTAGTAAAAATAATACTGCCTAACAAATCCCAAATGATTTAGTGTATATGTAAAGAAGCAGATACACCAGAGAGACTCACTTGGAAACAGCATTTGGTGAATAACTTTTTTTCCACACTGCATTATTTAAAATTAGGTGGATACATCCAGAGAGGCTGACTTGAGTAGGCAGTTTGTTACTCGTCACTTATTTCTCGGCCATTGGTCCAAGCATATACGAAATACAAACAAATTCATTCTGCACCAGTGTCCCCAGCAACCCTTCTGCTTCTGAAAGAGTCAGCCTGAAGCTATTAGTCTGTATAATAAAGGATCGTCATGGACAGCATGAAGTCCAAGAAAAATATGCAGCTACTTACCCTTTGTGGTAGGTTACAGGTGATCAGAAAGCAAATCTAATGTATCAGACATTCCTTATTCACTGGTGAGAGACCTTTCTTTTTCAAATGGTAGGAAGCTACTTCTTTTGGTACCATACTGAGGACTAAGAACCTAATAGAGAAAGTGATACAGAGTGTTTCTAATTACCTAGAAAGCAGGTTAGTGCTGGGGCAGGTGCTGCCCTGCAGTACATGGCCGTGATCTACCCATGGCAGCACAGAGTTTTCCAGGAACCCGTTTGCTCTCATTTAGTTTCACTCCCTCAGTGATCTGCCTGCTGTCCCTTCCTCCCTGCTTCCCCACACAAGCACAGGAGAAGCAGCACAGCTAATGTAGTAGAAAATGAGCCAGTTTTGCATGGGCAGAGGTGAAAATTGCCACACTACGATGTCTGGAGAGCAGCCCCTTCAGTTTGGGTTGGGCGTGCAGCACGGTTACGGCCCCTGAATGCAGGCGCTGGAGGTGGATGATGATGAGACTGGTTTGCTGTTTGCAGGTCTCACATCAACTTGACTGCCTCATCCCACCAGGTCCCAGGATAAGAAGCGCTGGTGACTTGGCACAGCTGGTGGGTGATGGAAGGTGCCCACCAGACCAGCAGCTGCCTCCAGCAAATCCTTATGTGGCATGACAAGTTCAAGAAAAGCAGGTAATCGCTTTGCAAACTATTTGTTAATTTAAGTTGGAATGAGTTATTCATGTCAAATCTATTTTTACTGAATAATCCCACCCTCAGCAGTGAATGGTTAGTTTTATTTGTATACGGACCACAGGAATTAATAAAGAATTTTCAGTATCTGTGACTGAGTTTTGGCCATGCAGAGTAATTAGACAAACTGTATTAAATAAAGTACACTTCAGTTGGCATCTTCCAGAGCCTTCCCTGGCAGATACAATTACTTCCAAATGGAGTGATAGGGTGACATTATTCTTGCAGAAACTCTCCACAGTAACATTACCAGAGTGATTTTAAGCCAGAACAGAGGGGCAAGAAAGTCAGCCCAGGTTCCATAGGGCTGGGACCATCCCTACGAGACCTAAGGCCCTGTTTCTCTTGCCAGGGAAATTAGAGGAGATGCATGGTGCCACAGCAGAAAAGG